>NW_018742249.1:0-241092 GCF_001683475.1 Chenopodium quinoa
TCAACAAGTGGCACGTTCATAAAAGAGGTTAGGTGAGGACTACTTGGAGAAGGGGGGGCACCAAACATGCTCCCCACTCCTCTCCCATTGCCGGCTAACACAATCCCTCAAGCCAATCAACGTGCACCACGTGGGCACCCCAACAATTGGGCACCAAGGCACCCAAGTGTGGGCTGCCGGCTGCTGCCTTCCCTTCGGCTCAGCAGGCCACGCACCAATGTGCGGGTTGCTTGGCCGAGGCTTGCTGCTAGCATGCCATGCACCATATGCAGGCTGCTAGCTAAAGCCTGCTAGCATGCCTCGCACATTTGTGCGGGCTGCTATCCTTGGCCAGCTGCTAGCATGCCTCGCACATGGTGCGGGCTGCCAGCCTTGGCCAGCTGCTAGCATGCCTCGTACATGGTGCGGGCTGCTAGCTGGCCCTTGCTAGCAAGGTGCGCTAACACGCACCAGCCAGCCTAGGCTCGGCTTGGTGCGCTTGCTAGCCACCTTGCTAGGCCATATGCCCCTATCACTCGACTTGCTCGGCACATTCTAATGCAAGGGTTATTTTGATAATTTTTTTAATTTATTAGTAATTTTCTCGTCTCGTCTTTTATTATTTTGACTCGACTTCCGACGCTTGATTTCGACGCTCCAAACTCGAATTTTCGATGTCTAAATATTAATTACTCGGGCGACTCATTAATTCCTTTCGAATTAATTCTTCGCGTTGGTTCGTTAGTTTCTTGGGTGTGACCCGAAGGATTCAGTCAAGATTAAACTATAATATTAATTATACATTAATATTACTGATTGGAAGCGGCCTCCACCCAAGCATTTCGATCACTTGACCTCACTGAATAATTAGCTTTCTAATAATTTCGAACCCTCTATCGAAATAATACACTTGTTTGAAAGACACCATTCCTTTCAATCTCCCAATTATCCTTCCGGACAATTGAAAGGTACTCATCACTAGGTTTGTTTTGGGGAGACACAAATGGGTGTCTACAATTTGGGTCATAATAATTTAAGTAGTAGAGTCGTGTATGTTGTGATGGATCAGGTAAAGGTGTCAAAAGCATACCTGACCCGACTCGACCGGAAAAAAAATATTCGATTTAGATTTCGACTCACGTATATACAATAATTTCATATGTGACTCAAATTTTAAAATTGACCTGATTCGATCCGACCTCATTAGACCCGTTCTAAACATCCAAATTAGCACCTCTAGTCATAGGGTGGATACAGGAAGGGTTCAATGGACTCACAGATTTTTTTGAAAAGTTTCATTAACTGAAAGTATAAGGATTGAAAAATGGTACTCTAGTAAGGAAATATATTAAACCTTGTAGTATCTGAATTTGACTATCAGTGCAACCTGATACATTGTTTTTGCAATTATTCCATCTTCCCCCAGGATCAGCCGAAGATGGTACCAAGATGTTATTTAACTGCCAGAGTATATAATCAATATCTTATACGAGTACTTCGTAACTTTCTCTAATAAGATAAGTTCAACGAATTTATGAAGTTACTGTTACACAGAAGAGAGGTGTAAAGTACCTGCCATGTATCATATGCAGAGTTTAAGACGAAAAGTGGAGTCTTTGATGTAACTCAAGAAATATTGTGGAAAGAAGCACTGATAAAAAAAAATGAGACGTCAAATTAGAACCTTATAAATGTAAAAGCAAATTAAATAATTATTATGTGAATTCTTCAAGCAGTTTGCAGAATCATACTTGCTTAGGATTGGTTTGAGAACTGGTACAGTTTTGGTTCAGATTCTTTTCTACTCCTTGAAGAGAAACGACGTCATGGTGAAAGGATCTAATAGTGTCGTTCTTGGCTACATCATTTCTGTAATATGGATGGATAATAATGAACTGAAATCTGAAAAAATATGGCAGGGGAAAAGAAGGATATAATATGCAGGACATGAGCCTACTTACACGTCCAAGAAAAAACCGGCATCACTGATACATTTGACAGTAGAATTTTCTGGTAGATAATTGGAGAAGTTGTCACAGTGCAGAAACACTGCTAAACCCCTGCTGAGCAGCCAGAGAGCAAAGCCTGCAGAGTGCAGATCAGAGTAGGCGTAGATGTCATATGCCAATCAATTTCGGAACATGCTAAGAAGTTTTTTACAGTTAATCATAGTTTTTATTTTATCTCTCAGTAATCTATCTACCTTCTCTGCATGTGCCAACCCTTTTGGAAGAAGATCAGAAATTATTGCCTGCCAAATTTTTTGCCCTCTGAAGTAAAGCGATGAGGTCTGCCCAATGTTAACATGTACAGATTAGGAAGAACAAAAAATAATTTCCTATAACCGTTGAGAACTGTACAGAAAATGATCTAAAGAGAGATATGACTGAAACATATTTACCCCATTGTCAAACTTGGAATCGCCAGCAAAGGAAGCACCATCACAGTATTTAAGCACAACGCGATTCCAATTGTAGAAGTCTGTTATTGACATTACATGAAGCATTATGAACTAAAAATCGCGAAAAAAAAAAAGAAAAACTTAATATGTGTAACATTAAATTACTTTCACATCATTTTTGGCTTTTAAGTTACACAAGTCCTATGCTTCAGGTTATTTTTTCACATAGAACATGTCATTCTAGTTACTAAGCTGGCAAAGCAAGAACTTGGCTGATCAATTATAACTGCATTATGATCATCATTGCATGAATATGAATTGAAGAAGAATTACATGACAAATTTGGATCCCAAACAGACAACGATACCAAACACAAAATAAAGAAGTAGGGAGTAATTATGAACCTGGGTTGAGGGATATATTGTTGCTTAGGATCCCAGAAAAGACTTCCACATTTTTCATGTAGTTTGAGGATCCAACATCAGTTTTCGTCCTCGCCAAGCATGACTGAACATCATTGCACCATCCACCACCCTACCAAATCATCATCATATACATCAAGTGATCGATTGATCTCCATTGTCAAAGCTAGCTAGGTTTCACCAATAAACTATTATTTTTTTTAAAAAAAACAATTTATTTTAGGGTCACTACTGTTACTAATTCCAGCCTCTATCTCTAAATAAAAGTCTCAACCCTCCACTACGGAGTACAACTAATCAAGGCTATTTTAATTTTTCTTGATATAGAAAATTCAAGTAAAGCTTTTCAACCCAAAGTTATGCATTGCCGTACTAATAAAATCACCTTTCATAGAATGACCTATTTTTGGTTTTTTAATCACTCAAAATCTTCTTGACAAAGTTTTAAACTGGCTATCACTGGCCTATCGCAATTGTCCTCCTTTATCTAGGTTTGGGACTGGCAGCAGGAAACCTACTGACCGAGCTTTTTAAATCACTCATAATGTATTACTAAAATCACTAACACTTGATTACTAATGTAGAAATTAACAAAATTCCGATATTCTAGAAATCACCTCAAAATGCAAAAGCCAGTTACTTGCACCAGAACCGAATCCTTGGCTGAAACGATATGCATGTAAACTCCCGTCCAAGCAATCTGCAACCAAATAATTAATTGCATGTAAGGGTAGTAACATAGTTTTAAGTAGTGTACATTATTGTTTGAAAATTAAGACTTACATGCTCCAAGACCATTTGCAGTGGTATTTTCACCATTGTAATGCCCACAAAAAGTTGATCAGGTACTTGTGAGTAAGTACACCGCGGTGCGAATGTTAGCAGGAGCAATACAGCCACACTTAGCCTGAAAAACCATCATTTTTTTTACGTACAAAAACAAATTTCTAGTGCTTAAAATTATGTTACAAGGAGAAAAGTTGATCCGCTCAATGCATGAACTAGAGCAAGCTATATATGCCTATATGTATAAGTTGAGGAGCATTATAAATGTCCAAGATCGGGGATAGAAAGATGGAAAGATAGGAGGAAAATGCTGTGCTGCCGCCGATTCAAATTCCAAATTTAAGTTTCTAGCCCAAGATATGGGTTGATTTACGAGTAAGGTTGAACTTAGTTGACTTAGTTGAATTACAAGTCAAATATTTGGAGGAGGGTTTGGTTTGGACTAGAAAATTCAATTTTGTCATTGAGCGTGTTTTTAGTTGAGTGAGGTTTGATTTGGACTAGAAAAATCAATGACAAGAATCCGGTCAAAGGACCATATTATAAAAAGACCTTATTTACAAGGTCGACCATTTAAAAAAAACTTTTCTAACAACGTTACCTACGATAATGAATGTTCCAAATACAATAGAAAAACATACATAGTTTTTGACAAACTTTACAATTTCACACACTCGTTTATCGACAATCCATATGACACCTTCAGTACAAGGAGGGATTGTTAATGAGCCCATGTATCTGTAATACTTATTTCCTCTAAACTTTATTTCTCCTTGGACTCATCATGGATTCATTGGTATGCCACCACTCGCTTTCTTCTTCTTCTTTCCCTTTTTTGAGGATTACACGGACAATTAGTTTGACAAATGCATCAAATAAGAGCAAATGGAAATGTTATACATATGACTCCTGTAATCTTCTTATTTCCGAGGCAAAAACTGATCTTATACTGATTTAAATTTGGATGATGATGAACTGATATTTAAATACCTCTAAGCATTGGAAGATGTTGAAGCTTATAAGTTCTGATGATGATGAACTTAAACTAAAGCAAACTCAACTAAAGGTTTACAAGTGTTTAAGTACAAGAGAAATGGACCTTGGTGGAGGAAGAACATCTTGTATTATGAAGACTTGAAGAATCTTTAGTAAAAGGTTAATCAATAGAAGAAGAGTTCTCTAACCAAAACTAAATTCCTTAACAGGAATGTTCCCTAACAGGAACTCGAAGGCTGTAAGCTGAAGATAGTAAGTTCCACAAGGAACTTAGGCTGCGAAGTTCCAGTTGTGAACTGGAAACCAAGTGACAGCAGGAACTTGTTCCTATCCTGCGTGAAGCCCAAGATATTCAGAATTACAGAAGCGCGGCATTGAGATATTAATTTAGTTAAGATTTTATCTTCTAGATTTATTGTTAAATATGTTGATAAGATATGCATGAAATCTATTAGAGACGTGACAAGATAATTTGGCAAAAAGATAAAATTGGAAAAATATAAAAAGATAGATTTTGGAAAAAGATTTTGTTTTAATTTATTTTCCTAAAATCAGTTACAAAAAACGATATTATTCTTTCATATATATCTTCTTGTATTTTTCGGAAGGATTTTTCTTCAATAAAATGATTTACCAAAAATCGTATTTTGAGATAAGGAAAGTTAACATCTTTATCTTTTGAAAACCTACTTTCTATACAAGTTATACTTCTACAAATAGTAGAGGTAAAAACTGCTTTAGATCCGTGTAAGTTTTATGCGTGAAGAAAATCTTGTGAGCTTTATCAAAGTGTAAGTTTGCCAAGCTTTATCTTGTCATATTAGTTTCGGGTTTTATGCATAGCTTGCCTAACATATTGTAGACACTTTATTTACTGTAATTGTTTGGGTAATTGAGTGAAAGTGTATGATATTTATAATCACATACTGTAGAAATTATTTTGTGAAAAAGAGTGCATTGATACTGTGAGAGTACGAGTGAATTCAAGTTAGGGGATTTGAATTGGGTAGGAGTGAGTCTTACCGTGCTGCAAATTCTAGTTGGAACTTGTATACAAAGGTCTGGATTATAATAGGTTTGTAATTTCTTCATTGCCCTATTATAGTGGATTGTTTGTGTGTTGAAATCCTTAGAAGGGTCGAGGTTTTACTTCCAGTTGGGCCCTGGAAGGTTTCCTCGTAAAACTGTGTGTGCACCATCAAGTTCCTTTTATATTTTGTTTTTAATTTGCAAAAGTAGTCACTAGGAACTTAACTACAATTCACCCCCCCTCTTGTAGTGTTCATTTCAACTAACAATTGGTATCAGAGCAAGGTTCTCACGTGTAAGCAGATAATTTTGCTGAGTAAGATCTTGAGGAGAAATGAACTACAAAGAAAAACTTGAAGAAGGGTACTCAACCCAACGACCACCTATGTTTAACGGTAAGTTTTATACCTACTGGAAGAACAGAATGGAGATTTTCATTAAGGCTGAGAATTACCAAGTTTGGCGTGTTATTGAAGCGGGTGACTATGAGGTAACCGCTACAAATGATAAAAATGAGGTAGTTCCTAAACTTATTTCTGATTATGACAAAGAAGATTATCAGAAACTCGAAATGAATGCTTTAGCAATAAAGTATTTACATTGTGGTCTTGGACCTCATGAGCATAATCGTATCATGGGGTGCAAGACTGCTAAACAAATTTGGGATCTACTCGAGGTCACTCATGAAGGAACAAACGAGGTAAAACGTTCTAAAATTGATTTACTAATGTTTAGATATGAAAGGTTTGAAATGCAGTCCAAAGAAAACAATAGAAGAAATGTTTACTAGATTTAACGACATAATTAATGAATTAAACTCCCTTGGTAGGCACATTCCTATTGATGAACAAGCTAGAAAGATTTTGAGAAGTCTTCCACAGGATGAACGATGGAGATCCAAAGTTATTGCCATGCAGGAAGCTAAGGACTTCGCTAAGTTCAATATTGAACAACTAGCTGGATCACTTATGACTCATGAATTGCATCTGAGTTCCAACAACGAAAGTTCCAAAAACAAGAGTCTTGCTCTAAAGGCTCTAGACTCAGAGGAATTTGAAGTTGATGAAGAGGAGATGGCTATGTTAGTCAGAAGATTCAAAAAGATGATGAATAACAGAAGGTTTGACAGAAACAAGAAGCCCACTGGTTCCAGAGACACCACATGTTTTAAATGCGGAGCAAAAGATCACTTCATTAAAGACTGTCCACTCAAGGATGGCAAGAACAAACCTAAGGAGCAATCCAAGGAATCCAGGGTGTATAAGCCTTACTTCACCAAAGATAATGTGAAGAAAGAAATGCTAGCCGCCTGGGGAGATACTGATACAGAAGAAGAAGAAGAAGATCAACCTCCTGAAGAAACAGCTCATCTGTGCCTAATGGAAAAAATCAGATGAAAAGGCCAAGCTAAAGGAACTTGAAGCTGAGGTATGGTTTTCTGAAAGAGATCTAGAACATTTCTCTAAAAAGAATCTAAGATATGCTGTCTTGGATATTCAAGAAGAGCTTAAAGAATTGCATAGAGCCAAACAACAAAGTGATAAAGCTTTGATCACTTACCAAGAAAATAGTGAGTGGGCTGACAACATGAAATTTGACATTCAATATAGATTCTTTAGTCTTTTTGATGACAATCGTGTTTTAAATGAGACCTTAGAAAACTTAAAGCATGATAACATACTCTTAAATGTTGAACTTTCTTTGTTAAAATCAGGAATAGACTCACCTAATTCTGAAGTTCCTTCTCTAACTCAATTCACAAATTTTGAAAAATTGAAATCGGATTTAGAGAAAATCAAAATGGAGAAAGCCAGACTTGAGGGGGAACTTGAGAAGGCTAAGAAAGGTAAGAAACCTGTTGAGTATATAGTTCCTGACTGGATTACTAATGCTCAGACCAAAAGAACAGAAGGACTAGGTTTCAAAAGAAGTTCCAAAAGGAAAAGAAGTATGTTAATTTGCCTAGTAGTATTGTTTGTCATTTCTGTGGAAAAACTGGACATAAGCAGATGAATTGTTCAAAGAGAGAAATTAGTACACAGAAAAAAAAATTATGTTAAGCAAATTTAGGTTATGAAAAATAATCCCACTCCTATTACACAGGAACCCAAGGAAACCTGGGTTCCTGATACTAATGTTTAATTCTTCATGCAGGTTCCAGTGAGGGGGAACAACACTTGGTACCTCGACAGTGGTTGTTCGAAGCACATGACTGGAGAAAAATCTAGATTTCTCTCACTGGATGCCTACTATGGAGGAACTGTGACCTTTGGTGACAATATGAAAGGAGATATAATTGCCATTGGCAAAGTAGGAAGGTCAAGTTCCCATGCTATTGACAATGTATTTTTGGTCGAGGGTCTCAAACACAACTTGTTAAGCATTTCACAATTTTGTGACAAAGGAAACTCAGTAATTTTTACTTCAGATAAATGTAGAATCATTCACAATGACACTAGGAACATTATTTTAGAAGGAACTCGTAAAGGGAACACATATTTTGTGGATCATAACGAAGTTCCTAAAAGCAGTCTAACATGTCTCAGTGTTATTGAGAATGATCCTTTATTATGGCATAAAAGATTTGGTCATGCAAGCTTTACACTACTCAATAAACTTAGAGCTAAGGAACTTGTGGAAGGTCTTCCTTGCATCAAGTTCCTATAACAAAGTGTATGATGCTTGTGTTAGAGGAAAACAGACTCGAAGTTCCTTCAAAACCAAGAAAATGTTAAGCACCAAAAGACCTTTGGAAATTGTCCATATGGATCTATGTGGTCCTATGAGAATCCAAAGTAGAAGTGGTAAGAGATATGTAATGGTAATTGTTGATGATTTTTCAAGATTTACTTGGGTTTTCTTTCTTGTCAGCAAAGATGAAACATTTAATGAATTTGTAGCCTTTGTAAAGAAAGAACAGAGAAGAACATGTAATCCACTGATTCACCTTAGATCAGATCATGGCACAGAATTTGAAAATTCTAAATTTGATGAATTCTGTACTGAGCATGGTATGGATCACAACTTTTCTGCACCAAGAACTCCACAACAAAATGGAGTGGTGGAACGCAAGAATAGAAGTCTTGAAGACATGGCTAGAACAATGCTAATCTCAAGTGGTCTGCCAAGAAACTTCTAGGCAGAAGCAGTAAATACAGCATGCTATATTCTCAACAGAGTATCTGTTAGAGCCATCACCAACAAAACTCCCTATGAGCTAATCAAAGGGAGAAAACCTTAAATTTCTCACCTTAGATCTTTTGGTTGTAAATGCTTTGTTCATAATAATGGTAAAAGAAACTTAGGAAAGTTTGATGAAAGAAGTGATGAAGCTGTTTTCTTAGGATATGCCTCAAATAGTAAAGCTTATAGGGTTTATAATAAGAGAACAATGTGTGTTGAGGAATATGTACACATTATATTCAATGAAACTGAACAATTGATTGATGTACAGGAAAATGATGATGACTTTGAAATAGGAATTGTTCGTAAGATGGATCAAGATGAAGAGTCAACATCACTACAAAAGCAGCTGGAAGAAAATGAGGCAAATACAGAAGCAAATGAAGATCCTACATTGGAAAATACAACAGGAACTCCTCAAGTTCCAGAACAGAACGAAGCTGATAAAGAAGTTCCAGAAGAAGTTCAAACTGAGAATCAAGTTGAAGTTCCAACAGTTGAGCCAGTCACCAACAATGAAGAAAGATTGTATCCAATTAAAGACTTCACTCCAAAGCCTTGGAAACATCAGAAATCTCATCCAGTTAATGCAATCATGAGCGATATCACAAAAGGAACTCAGACCAGATCTCAGCTTAGGAACTTCTGTGCATTTTATGCGTTCCTATCTTCAATGGAACCTAAGAACCATGTTGAATCTTTGACTGATGCGGACTGGATTAATGCTATGCAAGCTGAACTTAACGAGTTTGAGAGAAACAAAGTATGGCATCTAGAACCTAGACCTAAACAAAAGAAGACAATTGGATTAAAATGGGTGTTTAGGAACAAGCTAGATGAGCATGGTATTATTGTCAGGAACAAAGCTAGACTTGTAGTACAAGGTTTCAATCAACAAGAAGGTATTGACTATGAAGAAACATTTGCTCCTGTAGCCAGGTTAGAAGCTATACGCTTACTCATTGCATTTGCTGCTTATATGGGATTCAGGTTGTACCAAATGGACGTTAAATGTGAATTTTTGAATGGATATCTTGATGAAGAAGTCTATGTGGAACAGCCTCCTGGATTTGAAAATCCATAATTCCCAAACCATGTCTACAAGCTTGACAAAGCTCTTTATGGGCTGAAGCAAGCTCCTAGAGCATGGTACGAAAGACTGTCAAAGTTCCTATTGAAAAATGGTTTTAAACGTGGAAAAGTTGGTAAAACATTGTTTTTAAAATCAAATGGAACTGACATATTAGTTGTACAGATTTATGTTGATGATATTTTATTTGGTGCAACTAATGAATCTTTGTGTAAGTATTTTTCTAACCTAATGAGTGGAGAATTTGAAATGAGTATGATGGGAGAGTTAAACTTCTTTCTCGGGTTGCAAATCAAGCAAACTGAAGAAGGAATCATGATCCATCAACCAAAATATATCAAGGGACTGATCAAGAAATACAAGATGGAAAATGCAAAAACCAATAAGACTCCTATGGGAATTGGAACTAGGTTGGATGAAGATCCAACTGGAACTTGCATAGACCAAACTATGTATAGAGGTATGATTGGCTCCTTACTTTATTTAACAGTAAGTAGACCTGACATATCTTTTAGTGTAGGCCTATGTGCCAGGTTTTAAGCAAATCCAAAGGAATCTCACCTTGTAGCAGTAAAGAGAATTCTTCGTTACTTAAAAGGAACTCATGACTTGAGTCTCTTCTATCCTAGAAGTGACTCATTCGAATTAAATAGCTTTACTAATGCAGACTATGCAGGTGACTTGGTTAACAGAAAAAGTACTTCAGGTATGGTTCAGTTCTTAGGACCTTGTCTGGTTTCTTGGGGTTCCAAGAAACAAAATACTTTTGCACTATCCACTGCTGAAGCAGAGTATGTGGCAGCTATGTGGCAGCAGCAGGATGTTATTCACAAGTTCTATGGATAAAACAACAGGTTAGAGATTTTGGTATTATTTTTTAATGTGTTCCTATTTATTGTGACAATACCAGTGTTATCTGTATTTCTAAAGATCCAGTTCAACACTCAAAGGTAAAGCATATCCACATTAGGCATCACTTTTTAAAAGATAATGTAGAACAAGGGAATATTAAGTTAGAATTTTGTCAAACAGAAAGTCAAATTGCTATTCTAACCAAACCCTTGAACAGAGAAAGATTTGAGAAATTGAGATTGGAACTTGGGATGATCAAGCTAACTTGATTGCTTCTAAAGTTCCAAGATATGGCTGATTCAAAAATAGTGTAAATAAAGTTTAAAGAGCTTTTGGCGCAACTTTGGTGTGACAAACATAGCTGAAGTGTCACTGTTGTTAATTACTAAAGGTAAGTTCACTAAAACACTTATTTATGTAAGCAATTAATAATATACTATGCATATGTGTTTAAACCGTGTTCCAATATGTGTATCTTTAGAAAGAAATTATGATTTGTGAAATTAAATGAATTTGGAAAGAAAGTGAATTTTGAAAATACATCCTGCCAAATGATTTTACAAATTAATTGAATGTGTTTCAATTAATGACTGAATAGTAAAACCCTTCAATTCCCTTGCACCGATTCAATAAATATAAAAAGCATCTTTCACCCACCTTTTCACTCCACTGTCAAATCACAATTCACCCTCTTCAGTAAAAATATCAAGAACAAAATCACCATCAAACACCATGGTTATCATTGCAGAAATTGTTTCTTCTGAAAATTCCCAAAACACCGAACACACCATTCAAGAAGAAACTTCACCTTTAGCAATGGTGAATTTAAACCTTCTCCAAAATTAACCAAAAGTATCTCTGATTCTCCCAAACCCTCTGAAAACCCAAAACCTTTACCTTCAAACCCTAAGGAAGTTGAGAGCAAGAATGTTGAAGAGGAGTACAGTACTTCAACTGTACTCGACAAATTGCGACAATGGAAACAAAAGAGGGAGAAAGAAAAGTCACTTGAAAAGGAAATTGAGGAAGTTGATGAGTTTGAAAAGGGGGAAAATCAAGGAGAAGAGGAAAATCAGGGAGAAGAAGAGAATCAAGGAGAAAGTGAAGAGAATGCTTTTGCAGAGGAAGAGGAAGAAGAGGCTGATGAAGATGATGACCAAGTGGAACTTCTTGCAAGCGCGGGAAGGTATGTTGCTGGTCACAGACTTGATAGTACATGGTGTAAGAAGGCTAGGTTTTTAGAATTCTTTGATTTAATTAAATTTCAAGGGTGGGAGTATATGTTATCTACTGCCTCCAATAATGTGCTATATCCTGTAGCTATGGATGAATTTTGTGCAAAATTTCAAGTTAAACAAGGGAAGATTTCTAGCTTAGTGAATAAAAAGAAAATTGAGTTTGATGTTGAAAAATTAGGTAAAATTTTGAAAGTACCTACTGTTGGATTTGAATTGTATGTGAAGAGGAAGAATACTGTGAAGGTAGGAAATTATCTCAGTGGAGATATAGTTGAATTTCTGGGAGGACAAAGGGGGAAGAATTTTATGAGCCATAATGATCTTAGCCCTCTTAATAAGCTGATGTTCAATTTGGTGAGAAAAACAATACTGCCCAGAACCCAGAAGAGAAGCCAAGCATGCTTGATGGACTTGGCTGTCATATTCTGTCTCTCCAAGAAAATTAAAATCAACTTCCCATCCCTAATGTATCAACACCTTGCACACTGTATTCCACGAAATAACGAAGTGGGATATGGTGCATTGTTGTCTACTGTGTTTGAGGGTCTAGGTGTGAAGCTCAAAGGAGTTTATGAGGGATTGGAGGAAAAACCAGAAGATGTGATTAATGGGGAAACACTTCAAGGTATAAACCTTGAAGTAGTAAATGGAAAGGTTAGAAAAAGTAAGGTAAAGAAAGCATTGGGAGGAAAAAGAAAAGGGAAGGAAGTTCCAGAAAAAAGCTGTGAGGAAGAGTAGGAGGATCTCAGCTGGTAAGGCTCCTCAAACTAGCTTGGAGAAACCACTTGAGATATATGAGGATGAGAAAAAAGTCATTGTAGGACAAGTGGCTGAACTGATAGACAGAGCTGACATTGCAGAAAAGCAGTTGAAGACAACAATGCACCATATCCCACTTCGTTATGAGGGAGTTTATGAGGGAGTGGAGGAAAAACCAGAGGATGTGATTAATGGGGAAACACTTCAAGGTATAAACCTTGAAGTAGTAAATGGAAAGGTCAGAAAAATTGAAGGAAAGAAAATAGTGGGAGGAAAAAGAAAAGGGAAGGAAGTTCCAGAAAAGGCTGTGAGGAAGAGTAGGAGGATCTCAGCTGGTAAGGCTCCTAAAACTAGCCTAGAGAAACCTATTGAGATAGATGAGGATGAGGACAAAGTCACTGCAGGACAAGTGACTGAACTGGTGGACAGAGCTGACATTGCAAAAAAGCAGTTGGGAACAGCCACAGAGCAAATACAAAATCTTGAGAAGAAGGTCCAAGGTCTTGAGAGTAGTCTCAAACTGCAGAAGTTGGAGTTCCAGAAGGACCTCAAGAGTCTTCAAGATAAGTTGGAGAAGTATGTGTAGCAAAATGTTGAAGACAACAAGAAGATCCTTGAACTCCTTGAAACTTAAACAAGACCAGCCTCATCCATCCTATTTTGTCCAGCTTATCCCTTGCTTCACTTTTGTTTCTTTATGTTTTATTATTTCAGTCATGAACTTGTTACTTTTCAATTTCTGTTTTGAAACTGTTATTGTAATATTCTGATAACTAAGCAGGAGGTTTCTTTTGGAATTTAATGAAAACATTTTGGAACTTGGTACAACCATGTGTGTGTTATATTGTGAAAGCTTATGTAGACAAGTTGAACTTATTGGAAGTAAGTTAGCAGCGCTGCCTTCATTTTCCCGCACTCGATGAATTGCTTGTGGGGCTGTAGTCAGAAGCTTAATAATCTTGAAAAAGCATGACTTTTTGATGATGCCAAAAGGGGGAAAAGAGGAAGCAATCTTGAAAGGCTATAGTTGTTCTGGGTTTCAGCTAAGAAAGTATCAAAACTTCTCTGATTTAGTAGCTTAGTTATTTCATGTGCTGTTTTTTCTTTGTTTATTTCTCTTATTTTTATTTCTTGTTTTTTTTAATGTGTGTTTATTTTTTTTTATTTTTTTTTTTGTCAAAAAATCAAAAATACAAAAATACGTCCTTCTATGTGTTTTAACTTTTGTCAAGAGTTTGCTTAAGTTTGTCATCATCAAAAAGGGGGAAATTGTTGAAGCTTATAAGTTTTGATGATGATGAACTTAAACTAAAGCAAACTCAACTAAAGGTTTACAAGTGTTTAAGTACAGGAGAAATGGACCTTGGTGGAGGAAGAACATCTTGTATTATGAAGACTTGAAGAATCTTTAGTAAAAGGTTAATCAATAGAAGAAGAGTTCTCTAACAAGAACTAAATTCCTTAACAGGAATGTTCCCTAACAGGAACTCGAAGGTTGTAAGCTGAAGACAGTAAGTTCCACAAGGAACTTAGGCTGCGAAGTTCCAGTTGTGAACTGGAGACCAAGTGACAACAGGAACTTGTTCCTATCCTGCGTGAAGCCCAAGATATTCAGAATTACAGAAGCGCGGCATTGAGATATTAATTTAGTTAAGACTTTATCTTCTAGATTTATCGTTAAATATGTTGATAAGATATGCATGAAATCTATTAGAGACGTGACAAGATAATTTGGCAAAAAGATAAAATTGGAAAAATATAAAAAGATAGATTTTGGAAAAAGATTTTGTTTTAATTTATTTTCCTAAAATCAGTTACAAAAACGATATTATTCTTTCATATATATCTTCTTGTATTTTTCGGGAAAGGATTTTTCTTCAATAAAATGATTTACCAAAAATCGTATTTTGAGATAAGGAAAAATAACATCTTTATCTTTTGAAAACCTACTTTCTATACAAGTTATACTTGTATAAATAGTAGAGGTAAAACTGCTTTAGATCCGTGTAAGTTTTATGCGTGAAGAAAATCTTGTGAGCTTTATCAAAGTGTAAGTTTGCCAAGCTTTATCTTGTCATATTAGTTTCGGGTTTTATGCATAGCTTGCCTAACATATTGTAGACACTTTATTTACTGTAATTGTTTGGGTAATTGAGTGAAAGTGTATGAGATTTGTAATCACATACTGTAGAAATTATTTTGTGAAAAAGAGTGCATTGGTACTGTGAGAGTACGAGTGAATTCAAGTCAGGGGATTTGAATTGGGTAGGAGTGAGTCTTACCGTGCTGCAAGTTCTAGTTGGAACTTGTATACAAAGGTCTGGATTATAATAGGTTTGTAATTTCTTTATTACCCTATTATAGTGGATTGTTTGTGTGTTAAAATCCCTTAGAAAGGTCGAGGTTTTACTTCCAGTTGGGCCCTGGAAGGTTTCCTCGTAAAACTGTGTGTGCACTATCAAGTTCCTTTTATATTCTGTTTTTAATTTGCAAAAGTAGTCACTAGGAACTTAACTGCAATTCACCCCCCCCCCCTCTTGTAGTGTTCATTTCAACTAACAGAAGATCTCTTTTTAGCATGAAATGCGACAACTTCCACAGCCAATCAGTCAAATAGGAAGACCACCCGTCGCCTAAACGTACTCATGCAAAAAACAATAGAGCAATATTCAAAATCAACAACATATAATTTATCCGGGAAAGAAAAGTTAAGCTAACAATGCATCATCATGTTTATTTTATTTTATTTTCAGTTTTGCTTGTAAATATTACAAATTTACAAGGGTATCAAAAAGAAAACACTGCTTATGAATCAAGCACCACAGCAAGAATAATTTAACACGATACGAAACTACAATATCCTGAAAGTTAACTATATTAGGATTGACTGACGTTACCTCATGTCAGCTGTTACAAGCCCCAATTGGAAGGAGGAAAATAGAGGATTATTCTAGAAAGACGGTATTAAATAAATAAAAGAGAAATAAACATCATGTTATTTTGAACGCGTAGTATATTAATGATGGTAGACGTCAAAGTATTGACAGATCCAGATGTGGCAAATTTTGGGCCAGTCTTCCCCGTCTGGTTTCTTGCATCTATCCTTGAGATTAAAGGAAGTAAGAGAGTGAAGAGATTTCCATGTTATTCCCAGATTCTCCAATCCCCTGCACTTCCTGATCGTCAGGTCACGAACAGATGAGGCGGCGCAACTTTTGAATCCCTCTCTAGCTGTTCCCAAATCTTCAATATATATCAATTCTATGCAATCAATGCTTCCCACAAACTCTGTAAATAGGGAATTGAAAACGCAAGAATTATCTATTGACAACTCCTTCAAAGAGATTGGAATGTTTTGAACACCACCTCCTCCCATACAAAATGTCAGTGCTTCACTGACTTTGTAAAATTTTAGTTCTTTTACGCGTGGACATGGAGGAAAGTATGTCAATCCCTTACACTCGAAAATGCACAGAACTCGGAGTTGAGAAAATGACGGAATGAAAACAGGTTCCTCCATCCACAATCCCTTTAATCTTTGCATCTTATATAGCTCTAACTTTTAAAGAGAGTGAAAGAATAAAGCTGATGATGATGGTGCATCACACTCTATGTACTCTACATTCTTCAAATCATCAAGTTTTAGATGTTTTAGATGACGAAGTTGACTCAGTGATAATGGGAGACATCGCAACTCATCCAGAGACAAATTAACTCCGATTTCCAAATGACTTAGTCCTCGGGGAAGAGTGAGCAATAGCTAAAGCAACTCTTTAGCTCTGGAGCAAGATGATAATAGCTAAACATCAATGTTGGCATTATGTCGTCGTCATCATTACCTAATTTAGCCAAATCAATACTTCCGAATGACTGCCAAATTGCTATATCTTGATTATACAACAAACTTGCAACCACCCTTATGGAGAGAGGCACATTGACACAATTTTTCGTAATTTCTTTTCCTATCTCAACTAGATCAATGACTGCAACGTCTTCCCTTTCTCTAAGTGATATTTTCTTGAACAGTTCCCAAGAGTCCTTTTCTGCAAGACTAGGTAACGCATGAATTAGATAGTTTCCAATACATTCTGCTACCTTTTTGGAGTGGCTAATCACCAAGATCCTACTTCCCCTTCCCCCTTTCTACCATTCTCAGACCATACGTCATCTAAAACAAGAAAGTACCTTTTCCATTCTATCTTATTTCGAATTTCCACATACTATGATCAATTGAATGCATTATGGGAAGAACTCTATCATCATGAACCAATAATAACATGCTCCTTCTGTTCAAAGTGCAATGTTGGTGAGTTACACGCTCAACGACGAGAAACGGCTAAACTCCATGAATTTTTAATGGGATTATACTCTGAGTATTATGCCTACGATTGATCGCGCATATCAACTAGCAATTCAAGATGAGCGTGTACGCCTAGCGAAAGTCATTCTCGAAGAGAAAGCACCAGAGGCAGTGGGATTTGCTCTCAAGGCAAATTCGGGTATGAGCCGTGGGCGTGGAAGCAGCAGCAGCGACAGTTCTGTTTTCTCCAAGTGTCAGAGACCCGGTCATGATGCCTCAAACTGTTGGAGTAAACCGGTGTGCTCCCATTGCAAGAAGCGTGGCCGTGAAAGTAGTGGCTGCTATGAACTCCATGGGTACCTGGAGGGATGGTTTGATCGCCCCAAGACCGATGGTGCTGGTCGTGGAAGGGGGAATGCAAATGGAAGGGGGCGTGGCTATGCGAAGGCCAATGCCGCAAGTAGCCACAACATAGGGGCTTCGAGCAATGCTAGTGGTGCCTCGGAGTCGACATCTTCAAATCAGATTTTCACCCCTGACCAATGGGAAGCAATTGCGGGATTCTTTGGTAATGCAAAGGTCCCTGACAACAGGTTGAATGGTAATTTTAATACCAAAAACTGGATTATTGATACCGGCGTAACACATCATGTGACTGGAGATGAGACTTGGTTATTTGATGTAACTGAGATTATGCAAATTCCTGTTGGTCTTCCCAACGGTGGAACGGTGGTTGCAAAGAAGGAAGGGTCGATTAGATTGTCGACCTCCATTACTCTTAAAAATGTGTTATATGTTCCGCAATTGAGTTGCAATTTTCTTTCGGTTTCCCAATTAATTAAAGATTTAAATTGTGATGTAAATTTTAATTCTTCTTTGTGTGTTATACGAGACCAAACGATGATGCTGATTGGAACGGGTGTTAGGCAAGATGGACTTTATTATTTTAGAGAAGCGGATTCAGTTCAACACGTTTCTGTTAATGACCCAACCCCTTCATTGGAGCTATGGCACAAAAGGATGGGGTATCCTTTAGAAAATGTAGTAAAGCTACTTCCTCCTGTAGTTGGTTTTAAAAGGTAGTTTAAATAAAAATTGTGAGGTCTGTTTTAAGGCTAAACATCCTAGGGACAAGTTTCCAATTAGTGATAATAGAGCAAGTCGCATTTTTGAGAAAGTACATTGTGATTTGTGGGATTCCTATAGACATCCTTCGTCTTGTGGAGATCGCTATTTTTTAACTATAGTTGATGATTATTCTCGTGTCGTTTGGGTTTATTTATTTGATGATAAAACAAAAGTGTTTCGTGTTTTTATGAATTTTATTGCCATGGTTGATCATCAATTTTCTCAAAATATAAAAATTGTGCAAAGTGATAATGGTACGAAATTTAATTGCTTACGTGAGTATTTTTCCGCTACTGGTATTTTATTTCACACTTCTTGTGTTGGGACACCACAACAAAATGGTAGAGTTGAGCGCAAACACAAACACATCTTAAATGTAGCCCGGGCCTTACGCTTTCAAGCTCATTTACCGATTTATTTTTGGGGAGAGTGTGTTCTTGCCGCCGTACATTATTTAATTAACCGTACTCCAACCCCATTGTTACAAAATAAAACACCCTTTGAGATTTTATTTGGCTATCCTCCTTCATATAATGTCATCCGCACTTTTGGTTGCTTGTGTGTTGCTCACAATCAGAAAACAAAGGGGGATAAGTTTGAGAGTCGCACTCGAAAGTGTGTGTTCTTGGGGTATCCGTTTGGCAAGAAAGGGTGGTCCTTGTATGATCTTGAGAAGCGAGAATTTTTGGTGTCCCGGGACGTGAAATTTTTTGAAAATGTTTACCCATTTCATGATGCGAATGTGGTAAATATTGAGCCCGAGAGAGTTGTTCCCATGTATGATGATAGTGTAATAAATGATGATTTTGTGGAAAGTGCAAACACAGGGGTTACGGCTCCACTTAAGAACGGGCAGCCACGAGGTACAGTAGACTCCCTTGCCACGCAAGAGCATACGCTGCAAGGGGAGGCAGCAGACTCCGCAACCTGGCCGCGGGAAGATAGGGTGAGCCGCGACCAGGCTACGACCTCCTCTTCCACGCAAGAAAATGTGGGGGTTGGTTCCTTCGATGCACAGCAGCATGACCTCCCACAACAGCCCGTACTGCCAAGGCAGCAGGGCCAGTCACCGCAGCCACTGCCAGACAGTACGGTGCAGCAAGGCAGCCAGCAGTCGGTCGCGAGTACTGCTGACTTGGGAAGGGGTTTGCGGGTTAAGACTCCTTCGGTTCTTCTACGAGATTATGTGACTCATACTATTGTTGCTGAAAGTCCATCTACGCCTACACCAATTTCGCAGCATAAATCAGGTACCCCGTATCCTATAGCATACTCTATTAATTATGATAATCTTTCTATCAAGTATCGTCATTTTTTGGCAGCTATTATATCGGGTAATGATCCGAAATCATACAAGGAAGCAATGAGACATGATGGTTGGAGGACATCAATGCAAGAAGAAATCCGAGCCTTAGAAGATAATGGGACTTGGATATTGGAGGAATTGCCCCCTGGAAAACGTGCACTTGGTAGCCAATAGGTCTATAAGACCAAATACTTGTCCAATGGTGATATTGAACAATTAAAATCAAGATTGGTGATTTTTGGCAATCATCAAACCGAGGGCATCGACTACAATGAGACTTTTGCTCCCGTTGCAAAGAGGAAAACTATTCGAGCTTTCTTAGCCATAGTTGCATGCAAGAATTGGGAATTACATCAAATGGATGTGCAAAATGCATTTTTACATGGTGATCTTGATGAAGAGGTGTACATGAGGTTGCCCCATGGGTTCGAAAGCAACAATCCCAAGTTGGTGTGTCGTTTGAAAAAGTCACTATATGGCTTGAAGCAAGCTCCTCGTTGTTGGTATGCGAAGCTTACTGCAGCTCTGAAAGGGTATGGGTTTCATCAATCCTACTCTGATTACTCTGTTTACATTTTTTAAAGGGCGGGTTCTGATCAATGTGTTGATATATGTTGATGATCTGATTATTTCTGGAAATAATTCCACTGCATTATTGGCTTTTTAATTCATATTTAGGTGATTGTTTTAAAATGAAAGATCTGGAGCCCTTGAAATATTTTCTTGGCATCGAGGTTGCTTGGAGTGCGACAGGTTTATTTTTGTGTCAACGTAAATATACGTTAGACATAATCTCAGAAGCAGGCTTGACAGGTGCAAAGCCTAGTGATTTTCCGATGTCGCAACATCACAGGTTGGGTCACGCGACAGGTGATTTACTTGCGGATCCAGAGCCATACCGTCGTCTTGTTGGCCGGTTGGTCTATCTCAATGTGACACGACCAGATCTTACTTATTCCGTGCACATCTTATCTCAATTCATGCAGCATCCGCGTATAGAGCATTGGGACACGGCCTTGCGGGTAGTACGGTACTTGAAAGGTACTCCCGGGCAAGGGATTTTACTTCGAGCAGACAGTGATTTGACTCTTAAGGGGTGGTGTGACTCAAATTGGGCTGCTTGTCCACTCACTCGGCACTCAGTGACAGGTTGGCTAGTGTTTTTAGGCCATTCGCCTATTTCATGGAAGACGAAGAAGCAGCCAACGGTCTCTACATCATCTTTAGAGGCCGGGTATCGTTCTATGACCTCAGCAACCTGGAATTGAAGTGGTTGAAAGGTTTGTTATATAGCTTGGGAGTGCATCATCCCAAAGCTATTCCATTATTTTGTGACAGTCATTCCGCTCTACATATTGCAAAAAACCCGATTTTTCACGAAAGAACCAAACACATCGAGGTTGACTGTCATTTTGTGAGAGATGCCATCACAGAAGACATTATTGCTCCGTCATATGTGCCTACAGATACACAGTTGGCGGATATATTTACGAAGGCCATTGGAAAGCGACGGTTTCATTTTCTATTGTCCAAGTTGGGCATTTTCGATCCTCACCATGCTCCAACTTGAAGGGGGTGTTAGGATATATTAGAAAGATTTGATATTATTTGATTTAATATGGTTAGGATATTTACTTGGCAAAGATAGGCTAGATAATATTCTACAGATTCTTGCCATGTTTATCTTGTATTTTTTATATATTGAGGCCAAGAGACGTGAATGAAGGCAAGCCAAAGTATTCTTGATTGATATTTCACAGTATTGAATTCATCCATTAAATCATCAGCATCATAGACGGCATCCTTGAGGTTCTCGACCCAGTTTTGGCCTTCATTTGTGAGCTTCTGGCACTTGGAGTCGGCATCCACAAGGAATTTCTTGATCGTTTTGACAGTTTTGAGCAACTTCTCAAGCTCAGATTCATAGATAGAGCATAGGTTTTGCACTTCTGCACACTGTAATGTTGCAAACAACATCTGAGCAACAGTGAGTGCAGTAGCAACATCAATTTTTCAATTGAGTTTTGAATGAGAAAGAGCAGAGAAATTAAAAGATGAAGATAAAGAAGTATGGTTTTCTATAATTTTTTTGGCTGTTGGTAGATGTATATGAGCTCTACAACTGTGTTTAAATAAACAAAGAACCTTAGCTTAACGATCATAGGATGCTTAACAATCTTCCTTAAAAAATAATGTTTGTATTTTAAAAAGAACGACAGCAGCATATTAAAAGAATGAATAGAACATGTTTGACTCAAGTATCCAAATTTGTATTTATAAACTGGAAATATTCAATTATTATACTCCGTATTACATTGTAAATATTATAATGATATTGTCTTAGCAGAAGAGTGATGGTTAAGTCTTGGCGCATAGTGCCTATTGATTTCAGCGCATATATGATGGCAATTTTCAATTAAAAAGTTCTGTTAAGATAACTTATACTTTATTGGTACATTATACATGCATAATGGTACCATTAGAGAGTCAGTTTTTTCTAGAAGTTTAAACTTGTATGATGGTAAAAAATATCACTACACTCGTAATAGTCCACAAAACATACTATTCAGACAAATTATACTTTAGTGGTACATTATACATGCATAATGGTACATTATAATGTACCACTAGAGAGCCAACTTTTTCCAAGAAGCAAAAATTGAATCAGCGGAAACTACTTCCTTACCCTCCTATTTACATAACTCGCCCATAGATACTCACCTTGGAAATTGCAACGAGTATATTAACAAATTCAAGAAAACCTCACATGCATTTGAATGGGTATCAACAAACACTGGCAGTTGTGTAAAAAGAATATAAGGGCATGTTTGGTAAGGAGTAAGAGTGTTTTTTAGATTGGAAAATGATTTAATTAAACCATCATCATTAACAATTGTTTAATAAAAAGAATAGGGTTATTACCAATTAATCAACGATAATGGCAGAAATTGAATGCGGGCCCAATTACTGGTAGGCCTAAATATACCACAGGTGTACTTATCAATTACCAAATTAAGAAATAAAATTACTACCTCCGTTACACCTTATTTGCAACGATTTGACATAGAGTATAGAGGAAAAAATGTCTAATCGTTGCAAATAATGTGTAATGGAGGTAGTATTATACAAACGATGGAAAACAATTGAAAAGTACAACTCCCTCCTTTTTTTTATTATTATTTTCATCACTTTAAATTGCACAAACTTTTAGGATAGTAACTAGGTTAGGTCCCGTGCCATGTACGTAATTTTCAATGGTTAATTTTAAAATTAACATTTATTATATTATTTAGTTTCATATGCTATATTCATATCAATTGAATGTTGAAAATCAACAAAAATGTAAGGAAAAATTACACACACTAAGAATAATCAACATGTGTCACTCTTGGCAAGTATTATTGAAGTATCCGATCCATAAAGTAATAATTGATTGAAATTCTAATCATAAATTATTTAATGAAACACACAACATCATTTGATGATTTGATATTCGCATTTCATTATTTAAGTTTGTATGTAGCTTCTATTATATATATATATATATTATATATATATATATATATATATATATAAATATTCACTACTAGAATTTTCGTGCATTTTCGACGCTTATAAGGCCTATTTTCGACGCAAAAAAGCCTCGAAATATTTTTTCTCGACGCTTTGAAAAAGCGTCCGAAAAAACGTGAGTCGCGAAATTTGTAGGACACCAAAAAGCGTCGAGAATCTCGACGCAAATTTGCGTCCAAATTTTTATACTAAGCGTCTAGATTTGGATATTTCGCACAGCTTCTAAAAGTTCGCGACGCTTTTTCATGTCTCTGATTATAAAGTTGTCGACACTTTTTATTGTCCTTAACGCCTAGTATATAATTTATCAACTTTGTATATATCCAAGTTAGCGACGCTTTTTAGCGACCTTGCCATTAAAAAATGTTCTATATAATGAAATGCTTCGACAATTCCTTATAGAATATTAGGGCAGGTTGTTGAAGACATCTTATAAATATCATTGTGCTACAAAAAAATTCCAAAAGTAATTTTTTTTAAAAAAATCTCATTTCATTGTATATAAATTAATTAGTATCTTCCCTAAGACTCAAATATTCATACAAGAGCAAAACTACCTAGCACAACAATGTTTCTAAGAAATTAGTTATGATATTACATTCTTTGTTATGACTAACAGTTCGTTTAATTAATTCCGCAAGAGAGTAGCGATATCGGAGGCTGCTTCTCCTTGGATTACATTCACAAAGGCTTTCCCAGTGCTGCAAGACAAACAACCAATCCAGGCTCTTCAACTAGTACATAACAGATGTTTTGACAAGGCCCTTTTTCCAAAGCTGCTCCATCCCATTCTTCTCTTTTGTAAAGACCCTCAGTAACTCCTTATTCATGTAAGGTGCTACTTTAGCATCACAAACAATCTGTTCATATCACCAAAATAATTAAAAGAACCAGGAAAACACATCCACACACAACAGGGCTAACAAGCAGAAGTTAATAAAAGTGGAAAGAAAAAATTGGCATCTTAAGATCACCCCCGACTCTTCATTTCAACTCAAGGATGTGTATAAGATCCTCAACAATCTGACATATATTATTTAATACCAAGAACATATTTTCGCTCATCATGTCGGAAAATTAAACACTTCTATGCCAAACACAAGCACCAGTGTCACATTCTTTAGTATATACACAGAATTATCAGCAATCATGTTCTCAGAAATGACAGGCCCCATATAGCTATGAGAAATATGTTTGTAAAGAAATTCCGCCAATTATTAACCAATAAACAAACACAGCGAAACATGGATTGTAGGTGGCAAAGGTATACTGCTCTTGACAAGAAAAAAACTTATCAAAAGGGGAAAAAAAAGACAAATACTGACTTAATTACACAAAACTCAGCCTTCATATACTCCTATATTGTTGAAAACAAAATAGTCAACAAAAGGACCCTCTTGAAGTAACAAGATGTTCCAAACAATAAAAATTTAAAATAAAAATAAATAAAAAATAAACCTAGTGAGTGGTCCACTATACAGACCATACCACACTAAAATCTTAATTGGGAAAAATAATTTATAGAGTTCATTTAAGTCAGCCAACCTTAGCAGCCATGCAAAGCAGCTCCTCATGAGAAAGTACAGCAGGCTTATGATACAGTTGATAGAGTTCTGATCCAAACCCTCAATGAGTAGGAGCAAAATTAACAGCATCAACACAGTTCAATCCTGAAATATCAAATGACTTAATATTTTTGTTCTTTAATCAACATAATATATATATAAAAAAAAAACTACAGTTTAATCATGTATATTCTACCGTAATTGCTTACCAAGATTGAAACCTCCATGATAAGATGATTAAGAACTAGGAAATCTAATCACAAAGTTGTCTGGCTCCTTGCAGAGAGGAAGCACCCAAGGAAAAAGAAAAAGGCAGTTTACAGCATAAGCAAGCCATTGAAAAAAAGACAATATACAAGAAATAATAAAAGTAATTCAAGTGATGAAGATTAAGCAAGCTCAAACAAATATAATCAGAACCACAAACAATATGATACCAATAAAGGTTTACAATAATCATCACAAAAGTTTAAATAAGCCAGGTATTAAAAGAAAAGGTATGAGAGCACAATTGCATACACTCTAAATATCCAAGAGCTGAAATTTACATAGGAAGATAAAAAAAAAAAAAAAAGAACACTAAAATGTAGTTGTTGATAACTATATAATCAAAAGTATATATAGTTCATTGTAGCACCCCACTGAACACCATACACCAAAATTGGTGCAGTGCTTAGCACTCAAAGAATATTTAAGTGCAAGTTGATCTGAATTTTTATCCATTTGATAGCAGCTTATTTGATTAACTTGTTGATAGCAGCTCGTTGCCGTTGTAAAAGATGCTACAAGCTAGGAAGCATAGGAAAAGTCAAATATTTTTTCATTTTTGACATAATTTTGTAGGGGGTTTAGAACTTTCATTTTTTGTAAATACACAAAACAGACATGTATTCTGTAAAGTGGCTGGTAAAAAACTTACATGTATCTTTTAGCGTGGTACAACCAATGACTACACCTTAAGCTTCTTAAAGGTATTTCTTTCGGTGATGAATGTTTGGCCACATGTCCATGTCAAGATCATAGACCATAGTGTGAGAGCCACCTGAGCCAGAGATATAATTTACAAAAGAGAAAAAGATCAAAGAATGTGGACTTTTACCTAAAGAACCATATTACATACGCAACCAAAAGGAATAAACAAAATTATAAATTTACCAAAAAGAGGCTATCAAACAACTCTAAACTCATCATAATCATGCTTCAAATGCAGAACAAAAAGCTGAACTTTCAAATTTGAGATAAAATAGAAGCACAGTGAAACATATTAAAACTTTGTATACATGAAAAAACCTTGAAATATCGATTGTCTATGTATCAAATACCTAAACAATACAGACAAAGCAAGTACTAACAGGATGGTAAATTTCATCAGGATTATTGTAATGAATAATTTCAGGCAACCACTAATAGTGGGAGACTGACAAAAGCCAAGTACAGAGGTCTTCCAAACTAATGTGACTATTATAAGGTTATAAGAAGCTAAGCTAGCTAGCAGCACAAGCATACTTTCTAGAATAAGCATAACAAAAACAATCTTGTTCTCCCTTTTTTTTTTTTTATACTCCTTAATAAAGATATATAGCAAGTTAACAACAGAAATTAAGTTGTCATAGAAAAAAGAAATAAATAATTGACATGGAAAAAAAAAAAAGTTAAATAAATATATCATCCATGTTTAAGGGTAGAGAAGTCCAACTAGACTATAACTAAGCAACTAATAGTAGTCATATTCAGACATGCTAAGAAAACAAATATGAAAATGCAATCATATCTTGTATCTAGAGACTGATATATAGAAACTTAGCTTGAGTTGACCAAAAGTAGCAATATAATTTAGACAACATTAAGAATCAATTAATCATTATCTTCATAAGATATTCACAAGTGATACCTCAATTTGTAAAGAGATGCACGAAAGTCAAGTAAGTTATGTAGGATTTGGTAATACAAGGGTCTTCAATTTAATATCATACTAGCATCAAATAGAGAGAGATTATACACTATGGGGCATTTTAGGATCAAATAGATAAACACGCAGAGCTTACTTAAACCAGGCACCACAACAACAGAGGTAACAAGTGCTATATGAAGTGTTAGTTCAGTTAAAACAAAAGTAATATTTGAACAAAATTAATGCAAATCAATATAACCAAAATAATGAAGCTGAGTATTTTAGAAACTAATACTATTTTTTTTTTTTGAAGCCTTTAGAAACTAATACTATATCTGAAATAAATCTGCAATTGAAAAAAAAAAAAAAAACACCAAGAACTTTTCATACCTAGAAAAATGAATTCATCTCAGCTAAGTTGAGAAATCACTAATAATAATTCACATCAAAGAAACAAAATAGAAATTAAAGTTTCATATCAATTTTATAAACCACAAATTGCAAAGAGACATACATTCAGCGATTTTCGCCCCTGTTGTTATAGACCCGGCGATTCTACTGCCCACCATTTTCCTTGAATATAATGAGAAGGTGATCTTTGGTTTCAAAAACCCCTTCTTCTTCTATTTAAGGGCCAAACTCTACTTTGGTCCAACCAATAACTCTGAAAGAATGGAATAACAAAATCAATGTCAAGTTTTACATGCCGTAATGAAATATATCTAACAAATGAAATTAACAATCAAATAAATCACTAATGTGTAAGAAAATATCCAGAAACTAAGAGAAACGATTGTAGAAATAGAAATTCAACAAGATCTATAACCTAGGGTTTTACAACGAGTAAAATTGGGTAATTGCAACTTGCAAGTATCAATTAAAATCACACAAAAAATAAAAGAAGCAATTTATATCTATTAAGAGTTAAGAATTAACAAAGATTTATGTAAAAATGTAACCTGTGAGGAGAACGAGAGCAATAGCTATCAGCAAATCAAATTTCAATGCGCACCACCTGATAGAAAGAAAATATTTTTCGGCATGATGTATAAGTTATTGTGATAGAATTATGACAAACGCAA
The DNA here is from genome assembly GCF_001683475.1 of Chenopodium quinoa. Lineage (NCBI taxonomy): Eukaryota > Viridiplantae > Streptophyta > Magnoliopsida > Caryophyllales > Amaranthaceae > Chenopodium > Chenopodium quinoa. The sequence goes on from NW_018742249.1 coordinate 27,581, forward strand.
GGAGAAAGATGATCTGAAGTAAAACTCTAGGCCATGACTTCATGAATCTCTGTAAAGAATTCAAATCGAATGATGGAAAAAAAAAAAAAAAAAAAAAGTAGGTTTTCGTGATGTTGGGCGGTTTTTTGAGTGCAGTACAGCTAACTAAGTTCACGTGCGGGCCACATGTTAGTGTTCTCGACGCTTTTTGTAGTCTAAAGTTACTTTCGACTGTAAAAAGCGTCGAGAAAACGCGGATATTGTAATTACCTGCTGACGCCCCTGCTCTAGCGTCGAGGCTATATCATCGAAAAAACACTCCTTTTGTAGTAGCGTCGAAAAAACACTCCTTTTGTAGTACATAATATATATTTACTTTTAAAATAGTCCATAACAAATTATATTAAGAAATATTATTTTTATTTTTTTTGCTTAAGTTTATATTTGTCTATATGTTTTATTTCGGAAAGATCCATCAAATTCTTCTATTACACTTTATAGGAAATTAATACTTTATATATAATTTGTTTCTTAAATATTTTTTTTTTTCAAAAAAAAAAAGAAAAAAAAAAACTAAGGACACACCAAGAGATGACACATGTCATTGTTGGTGTGTCTTTTAGTATATATAGTTATTGATATAATATTGTGAGTGCGTGAATAAATTATTATAGTAAAAGTAAGATGGAGACCATGAAAGAGAAAGTATATGAGAGAAGATAGATATTTTTAATATTTTAGTGGGGACCATGGAAAAGAGAGAAAATGATAAAAAAAATAATAAAAAAAAAAAAAAAACTAGGGAGTACGAAGTTGTAAACAATATACTACCTCTGTTACATGTTATTTGCAATGATTAGACATTTTTCCTCTCTACTTTATGTCAAAATCATTGCAAATAATATGTAACGGAGGTAGTAAGTTGCATACTAATAAAGACAAGAGACAAGTATGAGAAATAGTTCTAGGTTTCGTGTTTCACCCATTACTCTCTATAATGAAATTAAACTAGTTGCAGAATTGAATAAATATAACATAACAATGATCGTAATCAATAGTATGTTATTTCAGGGTTACGTCAGACTATGAACGATAAGACTTATCATTCTGTGCTATGTTACGGCTGGGGGTCCCCTTGTTTTTGTCGGAGATATCAATGAAGATCATGTTGTGTTATGCGCTGGTATTGTTGGCATTAAACATAGCCATAATATTGTTCGTGACACAGTCGTCAATATCAGTTATCGGTCTGGGATTTTTATAGGTAAGGAGATTGACATTGGGCTATGTGGTGGGCAAGACAAGTCTATCCGTCCTGCGAACATGTTACTTGATGAGTCTATTTTATATATATTTTATTCCCCGTCTCACGGTCATATTTGTGCTTATTTGAGCTCTACGGAGCTATTTTTATTACTAATATACGTTGTCTAGTGTTTTTGTAGAGAATGGTTTTATTTTGTAGGAATTTGCGCAATTATGATAATTCCCGAGCTTATTGAGCCACTACAAAGATATTAGAATCGAATCGTATTTTATGACCATATATTTAAAGCCCAAGGCCGAGTTAGAGAAATTTAATCTGGCAATTAAGGGCTTGATACGAGAGAAGGTCCAAGATTTTATAAGTTATTATATCACGACGGACCAAACAAGAGAAGAAATGGGCAACAAAAGAAGCACAAAGCCCAGCTCGCAGCTCCAAGCAATCGGGCCCAATCACTTAAATAAATAAGCAGTTGGACGCGCTTTTTCCTTGGGCTTTACTTCAGCTATTCTTTAAGTCGGTTTAAGGCTCTAGTGGGCTCCTAATTCAGCAGCTTTGATAGTGGAATTAGAGTTTGACTTAGAATCAAACTCCTTTTCCTATAAAAGGAGGTAGTACGTACTACGTAGGGGGTGGGGAGATTAATTAGTTTTTAGTTTCCTTTTCATTAGTTTTAGTTTTGTTTTTTTTATTAGTTTTAGTTTAAGTTTAGTTTTCTTTTCTCTTTTCTTTCTCTAACTTTTCTCTCTCTCCTCTTAATTAAACTCTTAGTATTTCTTTCTCTTTTGTTTCTCTCTCTACAACTCTTGGTTTAATTTCATCCTTTATTTAATCTATTTCCTTGATCATGTCTTGTTTAATTGCTTTATTTAGTTTATATTTAATTGTGTGTGAGTAGTTTTCTTTCTAGGGTTTGTGGGGATCTAATAAATAATATGAAGGGGTAAATTATTGTTGTTGATTATCAATGCTAGATTAATTTCCTATTGATTGATTTAATGCTCTGTGACTAGATTAGGCCTATCTTTTATGCATGAATTTGACAATATTGATTCAAGATTCGAGAGATGAGAATTAATGTTTAGGTCTAGTTTCAATAGGCAGATTAATATATAAATGGTTAAGTCGAGATTCGAGAGATGAGATTTAATATCGGTAAATTAATTATGTGATTGTAATACGTAGCGAAAGCCCTTTACAATCTGGTCAACTGATGCATTGATGATTGACTATTATTGATTATTGGTATTGCATGATAATTTCTTATTGGATTGTTTTAATTCTTTGCAATTAGATTATGAATCGAGCAGATGTAATTTGATTGTGAATGTTTAGCAATGTTGAATTGATGAATCGAGCAGATGTTAATTTGATATTAAAGGCTATTTTCAATAAGAACTTAGATCTAGTAAATTACGAGAGCCTGTTAGATCTATGTTGATTAATAAATTGCGAGAGCCTGTTAATCATGTTATTTATGCAATGTCAATGATTGATTACTATGTTTTACCCTGGAGTATTATTTATTTGTGAACCTATGCCCTAGATCCTTTTATATATTGTTTTCTCCCTATTCCTATTCTTTGTAGTTTAGTTTCATACTCAAACATAAATATTGGTTACTTAGATAATTTAGATTATAATAATTAATCAGGAGTAAAAAGACTTGTTTTCCTGTGGAGATCGACCCTACTTCCCTATCTACTTTAGTTAGAGGATTTAGGTATTTACTTTTGATTAGGGGATACGACTTTACCCTGTCATTACTCTACTCATGGGCAAGACAAGGATAGATGTGTGTGTTGACCTAATAGGGTCATTGCCCTTCTCACAGTCTGCAATGTCTGATTTTGTACTTGGTCATATGGTGATAGGTGCAGCTCATCACAAAAGTGCAAAGTATCAAGCTAAGTGTGGCGATTGGGTATGGTTTTCTTCCTTTCTCATTTTCTTCATTGAAGAATTAGAAACAGATGTCGTTGATTTACTTAAGCGCACACATAAGTTTTCATAAACTCAGGATATCGGGGCGCTAAAGTGGCAGGCCACATCTTTGTTAATGTTGGAGATTAAGTGGCCTCCAAAGTTTATCCTGTTTTAAGCAAGTATTTTTTTACTTGATCTATATCACTTAAGGGGATATTATCTATACTTTAGGCAAGTAAATACGATGATATTTATCCCGTTGAGAGTTGGTTACAACTAAAATCTTAAGTGATAAGGACTTTTAATATTATAAATATGACATTACAACATACGTACAATTTCATAGAGAAAATAATCCACAAAATTGAGAGTGTTTCCATTAGAATCATAGTCATCGTCCTAGACTCTGGGTTTTTGGGTGTGACAATCGTTGAGGACTCTACAGGTGTGGTTCGTAAGGCAAGTTTCTAGATCTTGTTGAGCTTCCGCTTGAGAGTAGTATTAGGATGGGTGACCTCCTGGGAAGTCCACGTGTTGCACCTTGTTGGGCCGCGTAACCCTCATTAACGGGTCGCATGCACACTCCACTCCATATTAGTATGATATTGTCCGCTTTGAGCCTAGCCCGCACGGATTTGTTTTTGGGCACCTTCCCAAAATGCCTCATACTATTTGGAGTATGCACTTACTTATAAGGAAGTCCTCTCTTCCTTATTTCTTCCATATGGGACTTGGGATGAACTACCCAAACAAACCTCTTCTTTAGACCAAGGACCACAATATCAGAAGTACTTTCGATGCAATGCACCACAACCGCAAGATCACACATTTGAGGGAATCGTCCCACACGCGCGTATTGTCCCGGTTCTGATATCACTTGTTGGGTCCGGGTAACCCATCTTAACGGGTCGCACGCACACTTCACCCCACATTAATATGATATTGTCTGGTTTGGGCCTAGCCCGCACGGATTTGTTTTGGGCACCTTCCCAAAAGTCCTCATACTATTTCGAGTATGCACTCACTTATACTCCCTCCGTTTTTAAATATTTGCTCCCTTTCTCCATGTGCGGAGTTTTTGGAGAAATTGGAGAAAGTAATAAAATATGCAGGTAGTGGGGTTGGTGGAAAAATAAAAAAAAATTGTAAAAAGCAAAAGTAGTGGAGAAATTGGAGGTGAGAGAATATGAAATGAATAAACTATGATATTTGTTGGGTTCACTAGGTAGTAGAAATGAATTAAATATTGTAAAAGCTTTCCAAATAAGGAAATGAAGCAAGTATTTAAAAACGGCCGAAAAAGGAAAGTGGAGCAAGTATTTAAAAACGGAGGGAGTAAGAAAGTCTTCTCTTCCTTATTTCTTCCATGTGAGACTTGGGATGAACTACCCCAACTATTAAAATTAGCTTTGTTATAGCTAAAGGAGTATGGGCACAGGTTATTTTATTATCGGCTTTAAAAAAAAATAATAAAAATAATATTAATATTTTCATCGAGTTCAAATAGTTCACATTGAGTTTTTCACACAGTTCTTTCAGTTTCAAGCCATTATTTTTTGTTCACATGGAGCCAGCAAACTTTCTATTCACATTGAGTTTTTCATACAGTTATTTCAATGTCAAGCCATTATTTTCTGCTTTTACTTTTGTATGGAAGAAGAAATAACTGTAAAGCCATTGGCGTAATCTGTACTTTATAAGAGTTGAATATGAATAAACACTTTCCAATTAAAAATATATTCTACGATGATCTGTTGCTACAATTAATTACTGCCTCATTAAGATATATGTAGCTAACTCATCTAGTGAATTAAAACACACAAATTAACATATAAATCACTTCTAAGTGAAAATCAACAAATCATGTACAAGGGATTCATTTCTTATGTGTATATCAAATAACAAATTATGGCATTTTATATTACTCAATCTCCTTGTTTTATTTCAATTCCTTCCCAATATACATACCAAAAATACACTTACAGACTACAGTGCCTCCTTTTTTTTTTTTTTTTTTTTTTTTTACTTTCATAAAAGGATGTTTTTATATGGATATCAAGGTAGTTCTTCACAGTTCACACCATCTTCGATTCTATAAATTATGACCATAGAAAAGTGTTGACCTTAAGTTTTGATGATGACTCAAAGAACCTAAGCAAACCCATATAAGTTTAACCTTCGTTTTTAGCTTTAGTTATTAATGACAGGTTTAGGCTATGAAATTCTTGAGTAAGAAGGGAGCATGGAACAAGATCAAAGTCAGATGTGGGAGGATAAAGAAGTCAATCACAAGTCGTGTTCCTCTAGTGAGGAACTTAAGCTCCAGAGTTGAAGCTTCGAAGACAAGTTCCTTGAGTGAGGAACTGAAGCTTCAGAGTCGAAGCTTCTCAGAGTTTCAAGGAGTCTAATGTATTTTATCTTTATTTTAGGCTTCTTTTATTTATGCCAAGTACTATGATAATTTAGGATTCAAGTGGATTTAAATTTATTTATGATAAAGATTTTATTTTCCATATTTTAACTTGTTAATTTTCGAAAATATCTTTTAAGTTAAAATATCTTTTGTGAAAAGATTTTCCGTTTTGATTTTATCTTATTCTTTGGAAAATCTGTTTAGGAATAATATTCTCTTAAACGTGTGTTTTACTTTGTCAAAATAAGTTGAGATAATTTAGGAAGCAGTAAAACCACTTCCTAGTATTTCGATTTACTTGCTGCCCAAGATCCCACTCCTTACACTTCCTAGTTTTTAGGGAGTTGTGGTTGAGTGGTGATTGAGGCAACGATTATTTCAACTTCCTAATTTTCCTATAAATATATAGCTTCGGTTTTCTATTGAGAAAAATATACTTTAGCATTACAGTCTTTTAGCTTTAAAAAGAGTCATAATCCACTTGAGTCCTTGAGTGTCTTTGTACTTAGCAATTTAGAGTTTGATCTTGAGTTGTATTGGGATAGAGTTTGGGGAAACTCTAAGAGTGTTTTATTGATTTGAGTAAAGCAAGGAGAAAGAGAGAGTTAGAGAGATTGACTGATTGAGGGATCAGTTGAAGGGAGCTTAATTTCGTTGAGGAACTTGAGTTTAGATTCTTAATTTGTAATAGGTTGTTTTCCCTATTATTATTAAGAGTTGAGTTTAAAATCCCTTGTGCTCGTGGTTTTTCTTCTTGATTAGGGCCAAGAAGTTTCCACGTAAAATCTCTCTTTGCACTTTTAGTTTTTGTTTGAGTTCCTTTATAAATTCCGCAAAAATTATCCTAGTTCCTCTACAATACAATTCACCCCCCTCTTGTATTGTTCATTCGAGTCAACAATTGGTATTAGAGCTAGTTCCTCGAAGAAATCAGGAAACCCTGACGAGTTAAGTTCCTGGAAGCAACATGAACAATCACGAGAAACTGGAAGAAGGTTACTCTACGCAGCGTCCTCGTATGTTCAATGGGAAGTTCTACACCTATTAGAAGAACAAGATGGAATTTTTTATCAAAGCTGACAACTACCAAGTTTGGAGAGTTATTGAATTTGGTGATTTCGAAATCACCAAAACCGTTGGTGAAAATGAGGTAGTACCTAAACCCATGTCTGAATTTGATAAGGAAGATTTTGAAAAAATGGAAATTAATATACTTGTTGCTAAATTACTTCATTGTGGTCTTGGTCCCCATGAACACAATCGTGTTATGGGCTGTAAAAATGCTAAAGAAATTTGGGATTTACTTAAAGTAACACATGAAGGAACTAACGAGGTGAAAACTCTAAAATTGATCTACTTATGTCTAAATATGAACGTTTTGAAATGCAATCTAAAGAAACAATCCAGGAAATGTTAATCAGGTTTACTAACATTATTAATGAGCTTGTTTCTCTTGGAAAGCAAATCCATATTGATGAGCAGGTTAGTAAAGTTCTAAGAAGCCTCCCTCAAGATGAAAGATGGAGAGCCAAGGTGACTACTTTATAGGAAACTAAGGACTTCACAAAATTCAACATTGAGCAACTTGCTGGTTCCCTCATGACTCATGAGTTACACTTAGGAACAAGCAGCGGTGAAGGAACCAAAGGAAAAGGGTTGGCTCTCAAAGCTAGTGATCTAGAAGAATCTGAGGTGGATGAAGAAGAGGATGCCATGTTGGTGAGGAGGTTCAAAAGAATGTTTAATTGAAACAATAGAACAAGGAACTTCACCAGAAAGTCCTCTACCTCAAAAGTTGATTCCGGATGTCACAAATGTGGGTCCCTAGATCATTTCATTCGTGAATGCCCTCTGTGGAAAACTGAGAAAGGAAAAGGGAAGGATAAGGAACAAAACAAGAGCAACAAAACTCCTTACAACAAAGCAGACATTAGGAAAGCTATAATTGCTACTTGGGGAGATTCTGAGAGTGAATATGAGGAGGAACAACCTGAAGAAGAAACAACCAATCTCTGTATAATGGCCAAACGTGATGAAAAGGCTTACAATGAAGAACTAGCTAAAGAGGTATTTGTTGATCCTAATCACCTTAGAACTCTTCCTAAAGAAGTACTTATTGATTTCATTTTAGAAATGGAAGATTATTGGAGAATTGATATTAAAAAGCTTAATGAGTGTGAAAAAACTCTTAAATTCTGAAAGGAACATAGTACCTGGATTAAAAACCAGCACACTGATGTTCAAGGCAGATTCTTTGACCTTTTTGATAAGAATCTTCTTCTAAAAGAAATGAATGAAAAACTCAAGTATGAAAATATTATGGTTAATGTAGAACTGACTTAATAAAAGCTTGCCAGTGCTGACTTTAAATCGTCAAGTTCCTCTTCTGAATCATTGCCTAAATTTAATGAAGATTTTGAAAAATTAAAACACAATCTTGATGAGTTAAGAATTGAAAAGGCAAATTTAGAAAAGGAACTTGCAATCAAAAAAGAGAAAAGCATTGGTCAGCTTGACATACCTAAGTGGATTGAGAATGCTCAAACCAAAAGAACTGAAGGACTAGGATACATTCAATATGAGCATAAAGGTAAAAAGAAATATGCTGATTTACCTAGCTATAAAGTTTGTTCCTTTTGTGGAAAAGAAGGTCACTTAGTGAATACTTGTTATAAGAAGGAACAATCTGTTAGTAAGAATGTTAAGCAAGTTTGGGTTAGGAAATTTGACATTGCTTCAACGTCCAAGGAACCCAAGGAAAACTGGGTTCCTGAAACTAATCAATGAGTTCTTTTGCAGGTCCTAGTGAGCGGGAACAACACGTGGTACCTCGACAGCTATTGTTCAAAGCATATGACAGGAGACAAATCAGATTTCCTCTCACTTGAGGCCTATTCTGGAGGAACTGTGACCTTGGGAAACAACAAGAAAGGTGAAGTTATTGCAAAAGGAAAGGTAGGAAGGTCAAGTTCCCATTCAATTGAAAATTTACTTTTGGTCGAGGGTCTGATGCACAATTTGCTGAGCATATCACAATTTTGTGATAAAGGAAACTCTGTTAGTTTTAATTCTGATTCATGCAACATCATTAATGACAAAACAGGAAGGGTTGTTCTTGAAGGAACTAGAAAAGGGAACACATATATTGTGGATCTCAATTCTGTCCCAAGGAACAACCTTACATGCCTGAGTGCCATTAATGATGATCCTTTATTATGGCATAAGCGTTTTGGACATGCTAGTTTGTCACTCATGGATAAACTTAGAGCGGGGAACTTGGTCATAGGGCTTCCCTCAGTCAAGTTCCTCATACAACATATATGTGATGCATGTGTGAGAGGCAAGCAAGTCAGGTCATCTTTTAAAAGTAAAAACATGGTGAGCACCACAAAACCATTGGAACTCATTCACATGGATTTGTGTGGTCCCATACGTGTTCAAAGTAGAAGTGGAAAGAAATATGTTCTAGTTATAATTGATGATTTTTCTAGATTTATCTGGGTGATTTCTCTGTCTAGCAAGGATGAAACCTTTGATGAATTTGTGTCATTCGCCAAGAAAGTGCAGAAAACTAGTGGAAATCAAATTATCCACTTTCGGTCAGATCATGGAACTAAGTTCGAAAACACAAGATTTGATGAGTTCTGCAAAGAGAATGGCATGGATCATAACTTCTCAGCCCCAAGAACCCCTCAACAAAATGGGGTTGTGGAGAGGAAGAACAGAACCCTAGAAGACATGGCAAGAATAATGCTCATAGCTAGTGGACTTCCAAGGAACTTCTGGGCTGAAGCTATCAATACTGCATGCTATATTATAAATCGAGTTATGATGAGACTAATCATCAATAAAACTCCATATGAACTGTTTAAGGGCAGAAAATCCAATATTTCTCACTTTAAAGCTTTTGGATGCAGGTGCTTTGTCCATAATAATGGTAAAAGGAACATTGGAAAATTTGATGAAAGAAGTGATGAAGTTGTGTTCCTTGGCTATGCATCAAATAGCAGGGCTTACAGAGTTTACAATAAAAATAATATGTGTGTCGAAGAAAGCATTCATGTGATATTTGATGAATCTAATATGTTTATGAATGTGCAGGAACAAGACTCTAATGATTATGAAATTGAAATGGTTAGAGACAGGGAGGATGGTGAAGAGGAAACTAGTCATCCCAAGGAAAAGAAAATTGAACCTGAACAAAATCATCAAGAAAATGATGAAGTTCCTCCACCTAAAATTCAGGAGGAACAAGGTCATGCAGAAACAGGCAACGAAGAGGAACCAGAGGAAGCAGAAGAAGAAGTGCCTCAAATAGGAGTTCCAGCCAGAGATTTTCATCCAAAGCCCTTCAAATATCAAGGCTCTCATCCTACTGATCTCATCATAAGTGACATTGGCAGAGGAACTCAAACCAGATCACAAATGAGGAACTTCTGTGCCTTCCAAGCCTTTCTATCTATAATTGAGCCAAGAAATCATGAAGAAGTTCTCAAAGATGCTGACTGGATAATTGCCATGCAAGATGAACTCAATGAATTTGAAAGGAACAAGGTATGGAATCTTGAAGAGAAACCCAAGAACAAAAAGGTAATAGGGCTCAAGTGGGTTTTCAGAAACAAGCTGGATGAGTATGGAACCATTGTGAGGAACAAGGCCAAACTTGTTGTGAAAGGGTATAATCAGCAAGAAGGTATTGATTTTAGAGAAACTTTTTCTCCTGTTGCTAGATTAGAAGCTATTAGAATGTTAATTGCTTTTGCTTCATTTATGGGTTTTAAGTTATACCAAATGGATGTCAAGTGTGCTTTCTTAAATGGTTTTCTTGAAGAAAATGTTTTTGTGGAACAGCCACCTGGTTTTGAAAACCCCAAATTTCCTAATCATGTCTTTAAGCTTGGTAAAGCTTTTTATGGGATGAAGCAGGCACATAGAGCCTGGTATGAAAGGCTCTCCAAGTTCTTTCTTCAAAATGATTTTAAAAGAGGAAAAATTAATAAAACCTTATTTTTGAAATATGAAGGAACTGACTTATTAGTTGTTCAAATATACGTTGATGATATTATCTTTGGAGCAACAAACGAAATCTTGTGCAAGTATTTTGCTGATTTAATGAGTGGTGAATTTGAGATGAGTATGATAGGAGAACTCAACTTCTTCCTTGGACTTCAAATGAAACAAACTGAAAAATGAATTGCAATTCACCAACAAAAATATGTTAAGGAACTTCTGAAAAAATACAACCTTAATCAAGCAAAAACCAACCATACACCAATGGGAATTGGCACAAGATTGGATGAAGATCTACAAGGATCTAGTGTAGATCAAACCAAGTATAAAGTTATGATCGGATCCCTTCTTTATTTAACTACTAGTAGACCTGATATTGCTTTTAGTGTTGGCTTGTGTTCTAGGTTTCAATCAAATCCTAAAGAGTCTCACCTTACAGCAGTTAAGAGGATTCTAAGATTCCTCAAAGGAACTGACTATCTTTGTCTCTTTTATCCTAGAAGTGATACTTTTGATTTAAAAGGTTTTGCATATGCTGACTATGCAGAAGATTTGGTGAACAGAAAAAGTACTTCCGGAATGGTCCAGTTCCTCAGACCATGTCTAGTTTCTTGGGGTTCCAAGAAACAAAATACAGTGGCCTTAGCAACTGCTGAAGTTGAGTACGTGGCTGCTGCAGTTTGTTGTTCCCAAGTACTTTGGATAAAACAACAATTAAGAGATTATGGTATGAAGTATAATTGCATTACTATTTACTGTGATAATTTTAGGGAATAATTTCAAGCCTTTAGAATCCCACTAGCTTGAACCCCACAGTGATCATACACTAAAGTACGGTGGCGTCCAAAAGGAAAAAAGGTAGAGCAAAAGAGTCGCCAACAAGTTTTTAAGGAACTTGTAAACCGTTCACGAGGTGAAGGTTACACCCCTTAACGATCCAAGAGATCGTCAACTCCATAAGGTCATGAACCAAATAAGAGTTCGGGGATGATGGTACAAATCCAACCTAAAAGAGATTGAACCTGCCCTAATAATAGGCCTCTACTTTATTCTGATCGTATTCATATGCGCTTCTTGATTAACATGCAATCAATAGGATTAATCCTAAACCTGTTTAATCTATGTTGGTTGAACTTAATGCACAAATACATCTATTATTGGTGATCACTTGAAATTATAATCACAATTAACCCTAAACAAGATTATTATTTATCTTATTAAGAGTGATTACAAGTACCAAATTTCCTTTAAACATGCATAAAAGGCGTGATCAAGCAATAAATATAAATAATCAAGCAACACAATAAATAATCAATATCATGAATAATAATTATCATAATAATAATATCATCATAAATAAAATAGATATCATCAAAATAATAATAATAATAATAATAATAATAATAATAATAATAATAATAATAATAATAATAATAATAATAATAATAATAATAATAATCATAAATTATAACGATTATAATCATAATCATGTTCATGTTAATATTAAAGCATAATAATTGCAAGATCCTAGGCATGATACTAACAAGATTAATAACAAACCCTAGCATGTCACTGAACAATAAAAATCAAATCTTTAACCCTAACATGATACTAACATGAATAAATATTAGGAAGAACATAGGAAGCATCACAACAATCATATTTAATATTAAAATTACCCTAGACATGATACTAGGAATATCATAATGACAATATAAACATGATTTCTACATCAATTAATCAATCAAAGTACTTAATTTGATGCCTCGTACCTCTTTCTAATAACAAAATACACACGTTAGTAACTTCAAGGAAAATAATAAACAAAACAATCAAATTAAATAATTGAAAGAGAGATTTGGGACCAAACCCTCAGAAATTAAACCTTTCACGTCTAGGGCGAAGGCAACTTCGAATATGGCTAGGCGTTTCTAGATCTTGCAAATGCGGAAATTTGTATGTGAAAAGGCTAGTTTAGAAAAGAGAGAGAGAATAATCAAGAAAATCTTGATGAGAGTTGGTGAATTGAAATAAGAATTGATGAAATCTGGTTATCGAAAACGGAGATTTAATACGTTATTTATAGAGAAAATCAGCCAAAAAGATAAAATTAACAAAACTGAGTCTGGCGCACGCAAAACAAGGTTGGCGCCAGGCATTGGCCATTGGCGCCAGCAGCCGATGGCTAGCACCAGGCGCCAATGGCTGGCGCCAGGCCCGGTTCCAGGCGCCAATGCCTGGAGTCAGGCGCCAAGCCCGTTTTTAACGTATTTTTGTTTTTATCATATCTTTTGATCCAGAAGTCTAAATCAGGCATATAATATGTCATTGGAAATCTCTTAAAGTCTAATTTCCAACCCAATTAGAATCAGATTAAAATATTTTGTAGATAAAAAGATATAGCCAAAATAGTGGAAGGGTGTCAGTTTTGGATAAAGTTTCATGTCTCATTCATATCTTTTTCGTTATAACTCGGATTTAATATTATAATATATCATTGGAAAGATAATTTAAATATCTATCCAACCATATAAAATTTGGATAAATATTATGAGGCACGAAAATGAAATTTGAATATATTCCACTTCGTACAAAACAAAGATTCTTAAAAGGAGTAGTTTTATTCAATTTCAAACTCTTTAAAACATAATTATCAATCCTAATTCCATTAGGATTTAAAAGAACCTTCTAGAGTATTCTAAAAGACTATAATCAATCCTAATAGCTTTAGGAATGATAATTAATAATAGGCCCTCTTCTAGATCATTGGGCCGCATATTATGCTCAAACCGGGCCCAGTTTGGTAAATTGGCCATAACTTCCTCAATATTCATCGGAATTGGGATTATAATATATCGTTGGAAAGGTCTTTGCAAACCCCATCAAACTACACTACTATTGGACCCATATCATGGAACAACCAAACTGGATTGGCTGTTTTCTTAAAATAAAGTTTTCCAAAACAGGGAGAAGAGAAAAGAAATAAAACTTTCCGCAACACTAGACCTTTCCACACTTTTGTTTCATTCGATTATGATTCGACGTGAAAGGTACTCATCACCGGGTTTGGTTTTGGGGAGACACAAATGGGTGTCTACAGAAGCCCCCACTTTGACTAAGTTTGGAGAAACGCGAGTTTCGAAAACAAAAGTCAAAGTATCGATAGGGACGGAGAATGATTCAGAATGTTCTGCGATCCTAAATCACTCTTGTAACGCCGATACCTGCAAACTATCATTAGTTAAACAGATAAAAGAGTTAAGAAACGCGTATCTTGCACCGTCGAGCACACGTCTCTAAGAGTAACCGATTTGCTGCCGCTTTACTGTTGTTTTGATGACCTTCTACAAGATAGAGAATGCCATCCCGCTTGAAAACCACTACGCCCGTAACTGCTTTCAATTTGGAAAATTGCTTCGCCTGAAACGACTTTCCTCCGCTATGATAATATTCCACATCCAAGGGAATATTATCGAAGATTATTTCTCTCGAAACAATCCTCATCCGCATTGATAACATTCCACGTCCAAGGGAATACTATCGAAGATTGCTTCTCTTGAAACAATCCTCAGTTGTTTGTGACAACTCTCCACAATCTAGGGAACGCCACCTTGTTGTTTCGATGTTCATTCGTCTCTGAACAAAGAGCTTCTTTTTTATATGACTCTAATTTCCGCTGTGATAGTCTTTGAAAAGATCACTCCTTCTTAATGTTTGCTATGCCAGTACGTCGGTACTTTGCTGCTTGTGAACCAGTATGTCGGTGCTTTTGCTGTGATGACAATCCTCTTTTCTTTGGGAATAGTTGACAACACAACTCTTGTATGATGTATGACAATCCGATTTAGGGAAAGTTGTCAACGCCACATAACAATCCATCCTTGGAAATGTTGTCACGATGAAGCGACAATCCGTACCTCGGAAAATTTGCCAAAATCCAATTTTCGGAAAAGTTGCCAATGCTTCGTAACAATCTTTCATAAGAACTTTGCTACGATCGACAATCCACATCTTGGAATATAACTCTTGAAAGCAACCCACCTTGGAAATTTGCCAACGCTATGCGACAATCCTTTTGGGAGAATATTGCCACTATTGACAATCTGCTTCTTGGAAATTTGCAAAAAAGAGTCGACCGACAATCCACTTCGGGAAAATTTGCCACTTACTGAAATGAATGACAATCCACGTTGAGGAACTTTTGCCGAAATTTACGATGAATAGAGTCCTACGACAATCCTTTGGGAAATTTTTCCATAGGGAACTGGGTGTATGACAATCCAATCTCGGAAAACTTGCCAGCGATCTATGAATGTATGGCAATCCGAACTTGGAAAAACTTGCCAAACAGAGAAGGAGCACGACAATCCACGCTTGGAAACCTTGCCAGAGATGACAATCCAATCTTGGAAAAATTGTCGATTAAGAAGAATGCACGACAATCCATATTTGGAAATATTGTCAGTTAAGTGCTTGCTTTTAAACCGATTATAATGAGCCAATGTTTTAGGCGCTTAAGCTAAGTGAGACGATCTTTTGTCAGGTCAATCACTTACTACGATTGTAATCGAGCCGACTACTAATCATGTCAAATTTCTTAGAGGGGCTAACTGGCGTACCAAGGAACCCGAAATTGCTGCATGAGGTCGAAATCACCTTTTTGAGAGGCTTCGAGCTCTGTCGTTACTGAAAAGATCTAGCGCCAGGCGCTGGAGTAGGGTCTTCCCTGTTCTGCTGCACCTGTATTTATTTTTTACTATAGAACTTTGCCAATTTCTTTAACCATCTTAGGGGTGACCTAAGGCTTAATTATCTTAGGGTTGACCTAAGGTTTAATGTTGCTTGACTCAATAATTTGACACGACTCAAAGTATAAACTTGACTCGCTGATTGACAGACTCGAGGTTGACTCGACTCAAAGTGAAATGACACGTGTGACTCATGACTCGTGTGTGCATTGTAATGTGATCGTGCGACTCGAAAATGCAAAAAACAAAAAAAAAAAATTCCGTCATTTTTGTGGAGAGTACCGACTTTCTCCCGAAAAAGAAAGACGTGAAAAAGAAGAAGCGAAGTTTGAAGGTGCATGTTGAATGAGCTTAGTCAAATGTCATTTGATACTATCTCTCAAGGTGCAAGGATTAATCCATCCTAGACTATCTCAATGGTTAACTCAATGATGAAAGCATTTAGGTAACTTAGGCACGGAGGCTAAGCACTTCATACTTCGTGATGCAATGATGATTATGATTGATGAGTGATGTTGATATGACAAGGCATGCTTCAGCGTTGTATTAAGATTTCAAGACAAAGGGTTCCTAAGGGAAGTATATTTGGTCATGTATGTGTGCAGTGTGTGATAGTGACACTAAATCTAGGCCACAAGAGCTAAGTGTGTGGAAAAACATATTGTTAGAAGAGCCAAATAATGGTGACTCTTAGGCTAGGTAAGCTAATGATGTAGGGATCAAGCCCCCAAGTCTAGCTCTAAGTGAAAAGGGATGAGCACAGGGTATCCCTTGATATGATCATGGTGTAAGTGTGTGAATGTGAAAATGAATGCATTTTTATTATGGTCGCACCTCGATGTGAGGTTGCCTACGTATCCGTTAGGAATCAGGCCAAACGTAGCTCTAGCCAAACCTCGCACAAGTGTGTGTATACCTCAAAAAGGTCTTTTAAGGGTTGTAACGTGGTTAGTCTAAAGGTTATAGAAGAAAGGGGATAAAGGCTCAAGACCCTAGACAAGCCCCCAAGGTGTGCAACCTTGCTTCTGAATCTTTGTATTTTTATGCTTGAGTTTCTACTCTTTTTTAGCTCTCTTTGTTTTAGCATTTATTTCATTTTTATAAGCGTGGGCAATCTCGATCATGCGGTCTATCACTCACTTGGAATTCATGTTTCTCAGGCACGGTACCGAGCACTCGATAAGAGACGCAATCTGAGACGTGTTCTTATCGAAGATATTTTCATATCAAAGACATTGGAACACTTGCCCTTTTGTACACTTTTATTTATTTATTTTTTCTTATTTTAATTTTCTGAATTCACTCATGCTTTTTAGAATTGCATAAGTTGCACACCATCCCATCCCAAGGTTAGGTAAATGTAGGTTGATAAAAGAAAGGTCTATCATTAGACGAGGCTCAAAGTGGTTTATGAAGAAAGGATTTGTAAATTAGAAAGGCGAAAGGAGATATGATGTGGCTAAAAGGGGTGCCTCAAATCATTGGTATACCTTGTGCTTAGTTCGACATAGTTTTTTTTTTTTTTAAATGCAATGCAATGTGATGATCATATATAAGGAAATAAATGCTCATTTTTATTAAAAGAAAATAAATAAAGAATCTACAAAAATAATCTAAAGGAAAAGAAAAGGTGCCTATGCTAGACTTATTGGGGAAAGGAAAAAATGAAAAAGAAATAGAAAAAGAGGTCATAAAATCTTGTCATTGAAGCTCGCCTCTTGTCTTGTGTTGTTTGCTCCGACATCATCCAGTCTTCTCGCTAGCTAGAGGCAATGGGATCTTATTTGCCTCTATGAGATCTTGAATGAGGTTTTGAAACCTGCAGCATTCATCAGTAGTATGACCGCGCCCTCGATGGTACTTGCAATAGGAGTTTGGATTCCATCTCGAAGATCGATTTTCTGGTGTTGGATCCTCGGTAGGGCCAATAGGTTTGATTAATCCTTGATCATAGAGACGATCGAAAGCAGCATCGTAGGTCATTCCAATGGGTGTGAACTCTCGCCTGGGTTTCCTTTTAGATCCTTGATTATCTATGGCTAAGACACCATTATGGTCAAAGGTACTAACATTATTACTAGAGTGGGGTTTTCGGAAGAAGAAGGATTGTCGTTCTTCTTTCCTTTCCAGCCACCGTGGTTACTATTGTTAGTAGCTTTTTGCTTTGCAAGGTCGTCTTCGATTTCAATTCCGATGTCGTAAACGGCCTTGAAAGTATTCAAGTTGTGTTGATATTTTAAGTGCTTTGAATACTTTTCTTGGAGATTCTTGATAAACATCCTCACAGACTCCTTTTTGGTGGGGACCTCAATCATCTTGGCGGAAGTTTCCCTCCATTTATTAAAGAAAGAAGTAAATCCTTCATTCTCTTTTTGTCTTAGCATCTCAAGTTGTCCATGGTCGGTTTCAACTTGGATATTGCACTTGTACCTATCAACGAAAGCGTTCACTATCGATTCCCAGGTAGAGGTTTTCTCCTTGTCAAGGGAGAAGAACCATTGTTGGCAAACGGTTTCAAGAGATAGTGGGAACAGAGAGGGGAAAACCTTCTTATCGATACCCTTAATGCTCATTATAGTTTCAAAAGCTCTTAGATGGAAGTAAGGGTTATATGTTGCCTTGAATTTAGGGATGTCAGTGGCGTTGAACTTATGCGGAAGAAGTTCCTTGTCCAGCGAGACCCCTTGTGAACTCATGCCCTGAAATTTATAGTCACTAGATAGCTTGCTTAGACTCTCTTGCATGAGATCCATCTGTTGTTGCTTCACGGGATCATCGACCTTAAGTGTGAGAAGCTTCAGTGTCTCAGTCACGTACGGTAGCTAGTTGGTTCTTAAGATCATTGACTTCTTCTTGTGTTGCCATTATAATCTTAGCTTTCCTCTTTTGACGAATCGGTTTATCAAAAAGTGAGACTTGAACAAAGAGGTTGTCCTTGATTAATCGCCCTTCTCTCCTTGACCAAGTACTGTGGAAAAGGAATTTGGGGATATTCATTGTTAATTATTTGACTCAAACTTTATTCAACATGTAATGGATGGAGGAAGTGAAGAAAAATTGGAATAGAATGTGAAAGAAGATTTAGATGGGGGATATGAAGAATTAGGAATAGAATGTACCCCCCAACTCAAATGACGGAAAAGACCGACTCATGCATGAACCTAAGACATGGCCATGGTGATGTATACTCAAAGTGTGTGCTAATACTAGTGAGTGTAGGTGACATGTTAAGACTCGTTTCATGACCATGTGGCTAGACTATATAACTAGACTCAAGCAAAGACTAAGTTAAGACTTCACGTATATGCATTAAACTGGACAGACTGTGGTATTTTAGTCATAACTTTTGATCTGCGAATCTGATTGGGATGAAACCAACGCCAAATTAAAGAAAAAACTCGGGGCTACATATCCATAGGTTTTAAGACTCGTAGTTCTTTCTAGAACTCCAGCTATGACCAAAAAAAGTTGACGTTTGTGCAGTATACGGGAATAAAAAAACCGGGTTGATTTAAAGGAACTATGACTCGATTTTATGTTTATTTATTAGCTCAAATTAATTAATTAATTAATTAAACAAAGTCCTTTAGTCATTAATCAGTTTATTTAGTCTTAACACAAGTCAAACAAACGGTTAGGAAAAATCACATAGAGTATGCACAACAAATAATGCACAATTAGTTAAGTAGGCACAATATGATGCAATGAGTTTGCAACCTAACCATGGCTCTAGTTCTCAAAAGTTCGGGATATGGTTTAATCGATAGAGGGTCCATGGTTAATTGCCCGGATGCACCGCGCGAAAGCCTAACCGTGAAGGGTTGGCGCGAGTGGATGGGACACCGTGAGTTTTAGAAAAAAAACTCGCTTCCATGGTTTGGTGAATTCAACGTTCTCGGATGTACCCTTTGTTGCACGGAGCGTTCAATCGGTTAGATGGAGCATGAATTCCCAGAGGGTTATGTCCATATGTAGAACACATATGGGTTTCAGAAAGGTGAGAAAAAATTCAATCAGGAAGTAGGATCGAGCAAACAATACGAAAAACCGGTCAAAATTAGAACGCATATTTCTGGCTCGATATTGGGGGAAATTGGCGCCAGCAATCAGAGACTGGCGCCAGCTTTTAACCGTAGCGCCTGGCGCCAATACTGGCGTCTGGCGCTACGACTAAAATGCTGGCGCCAAGCTCTGGCCCCTGACGCTACTTCCCACATGCCTCAGCAGCTTTCTGTGCTCGATAAAATTTTCCAGTTTCGCGCGGTGTTATTTCAGTCCTAGTTGTGAAAGATATTCCTCAAATTTCCTACGTGTAGAATCCACTGTTTTTAACTCATTACGGATGGTCTTTCCAATGAGATCTTTTTATGCATATGACAATAATGTTAATCAAAATTCTGCACATGAAATACTTAGAACTTTTCGAGTCTCATCCACTCATTCTAAATCATTGCCGAAACAAATTCAGGAATTAAAATAGAAATCCTCCCAGTGGAGTTGCCAAAAACTGTAGGGAATAATTTCAAGCCTTTAGAATCCCACTAGCTTGAACCCCACTGTGAACATACACTAAAGTACGGTGGCGTCCAAAAGGAAAAAAGATAGAGCAAAAGAGTCGCCAACAAGTTTTTAAGGAACTTGTAAACCGTTCACGAGGTGAAGGTTACACCCCTTAACGATCCAAGAGATAGTCAACTCCATAAGGTCATGAACCAAATAAGGGTTCGGGGATGATGGTACAAATCCAACCTAAAAGAGATTGAACCTGCCCTAATAATAGGCCTCTACTTTATTCTAATAGTATTCATATGCACTTCTTGATTAACATGCAATCAATAGGATTGATTCTAAACATGTTTAATCTATGTTGGTTGAATTTAATGCACAAATAAATCTATTATTGGCGATCACTTGAAATTATAATCACAATTAACCCTAAACAAGATTATTAATTATCTTATTAAGCGTGATTACAAGTACCAAATTCCCTTAAAACATGCATAAAAGGCGTGATCAAGCAATAAATATAAATAATCAAGCAACACAATAAATAATCAATATCATGAATAATAATTATAATAATAATAATATCATCATAAATAAAATAGATATCATCAAAATACTAATAATAATAATAATAATAATAATAATCATAAATTATAACGATTATAATCATAATCATGTTCATGTTAATATTAAAGCATAATAATTGCAAGATCCTAGGCATGATACTAACAAGATTAATAACAAACCCTAGCATGTCACTGAACAATAAAAATCAAATCTTTAACCCTAACATGATACTAACATGAATAAATATTAGGAAGAACATAGGAAGCATCGCAACAATCATATTTAATATTAAAATTACCCTAGACATGATACTAGGAATATCATAATGACAATATAAACATGATTTCTACATCAATTAATCAATCAAAGTACTTAATTTGATGCCTCGTACCTCTTTCTAATAACAAAATACACACGTTAGTAACTTCAAGGAAAATAATAAACAAAACAATCAAATTAAATAATTGAAAGAGAGATTTGGGACCAAACCCTCAGAAATTAAACCTTTCACGTCTAGGGCGAAGGCAACTTCGAATATGGCTAGGCGTTACTAGATCTTGCGAATGCGGAATTTTGTATGTGAAAAGGCTAGTTTAGAAAAGAGAGAGAGAATAATCAAGAAAATCTTGATGAGAGTTGGTGAATTGAAATAAGAATTGATGAAATCTGGTTATCGAAAACGGAGTTTTAATACGTTATTTATAGAGAAAATCAGCCAAAAAGATAAAATTAACAAAACAGAGTTTGGTGCACGCAATACAAGGTTGGCGCCAGGCATTGGCCATTGGCGCTAGAAGCCGATGGCTAGCACCAGGCGCCAATGGCTGGCGCCAGGCCCGGTTCCAGGCGCCAAGCCCGTTTTTAACGCGTTTTTGTTTTTATCATATCTTTTGATCCAAAAGTGTAAATCAGGCATATAATATGTCGTTGGAAAGATCTTAAAGTCTACTTTCCAACCCAATTAGAATCAGATTAAAATATTTTGTAGATAAAAGGATATGGCCAAAATAGTGGAATGGTGTCAGTTTTGGATAAAGTTTCATGTCTCATTCATATCTTTTTCGTTATAACTCGGATTTAATATTATTATATATCATTGGAAAGTTAATTTAAAGATCTATCCAACCATACAAAATTTGGATAAATATTATGAGGCACGAAAATAAAATCTGAATATATTCCACTTCGTACAAAACAAGGATTCTTAAAAGGAGTAGTTTTATTCAATTTCAAACTCTTTAAAACATAATTATCAATCCTAACTCTATTAGGATTTAAAAGAACCTTCTAGAGTATTCTAAAAGACTATAATCAATACTAATAGCTTTAGGAATGATAATTAATAATAGGCCCTCTTCTAGATCATTGGGCCGCATATTATGCTCAAACCGGGCCCAGTTTGGTAAATTGGCCATAACTTCCTCAATATTCATCGGAATTGGGATTATAATATATCGTTGGAAAGGTCTTTGCAAACCCCATCAAACTACACTACTATTGGACCCATATCATGGAACAACCAAACTGGATTGGCTGTTTTCTTAAAATAATTTTTTTCCAAAACAGGGAGAAGAGAAAAGAAATAAAACTTTCCGCAACACTAGACCTTTCCACACTTTCGTTTCATTCGATTATGATTCGACGTGAAAGGTACTCATCACCGGGTTTTGTTTTGGGGAGACACAAATGGGTGTCTACAATAATACAAGTGCCATATGCATTTCAAAAGATCCAGTTCATCATTCTCGTGTGAAGCATATTCACATAAGGCATCATTTTCTTAAGGATAATGTTGAAAAAGGCTTAATTAAATTTGATTTTTGCGATACTGAAAATCACATTGCTGACATTCTTACTAAGCCTTTGAACAGGGATAAACTTGAAAAGATGTGCATGGAACTTGGTATGATACAATTGAGTTAAGAAGACCTCAAGTTCCCCCCAAAGGTATAAGTCAATCATGGATGCAATGTATGTCTTACACAATCTGAATATGTAAAAACATAGTCCTGAGCATTAGAATGTATGGCATTGCATATGGGATTATGGTTGTATGTGAAGAAATCAAATTTCATTAGGCATGTCTATGTTATAACAAACTATGTTGATTTGTTCCAAGTTCCTCCGAAATATTCTATCATATTTTGTTTTATCCTTTTGTGAATTAATTAGCTAGCAAGTTAATTAATTTTATCCATTTAAAAATCTTATCTTCTTATTTTGATTTTGAATTATTTTCAAGTATTTATCCTTAAAATTCAAATAAATTTTTTTTATTCAAATACCCAAGACTCTTCGAATTCAATTCAAAGTTTCTGATCAAATGTTATCTTCACTTAACCTAGACCCTTCATGTTACATTAGATTATAATCTGACCTAGTTAAAAGTAATTTCTTTCTCTATCCTTCATCAATCGACACCTACTCCATTCAATTAACCTTCCACACTCTTCCACCGACTCTTTTACCCCTTGAAATTCCCATCCCTATAAAATGACGTCAAACCCTACACACTGTTCCTCACCTCCTCACTCCGTAAAATATACCTCACATTTTACTGATTCAGCCTATTCACCCATCGATATTTCACCAAAAACCCAAATTACCCCACAAAAGGATTCACCCATGGAAATCGAGCAAGAAACTCAAGAAAAAGCCTCTGTTGAAAAACCAAAGAACTTGTCAGCAACTCGTAGTGAATCAAAGAAATGAAAGCTGGAGGAACATGAGGATCAAGGCTGGGAGGAATTGGGTGAAAAGATTCAATTGGAAAAGACTCCATCAATTAAGAAAATCGAAGGAAGCTCTGATTGCTTCATTCATGGATTTTGCATCAATTTACCTTGGTGTGAAGTAAGTACTTTGAATTACTTGAAATTTTAGAGGCTCAAAATTGGGTGCAATTGTTTAGTGAAAGTTACAATAACGTTCTTGCTCATGCTCCTTTGAAATAATTCTGTGCAAATTCCAAGAATATTGATGGTGTATGTGTGTCTAGAGTAAAAAATAAGAAAATTAGTTTTGATGCTGATTATCTATGTGCTATCTTTGGAACTCCAAATGAGGGGTTTGATGAGTATTTTAAAGGTGCTACTGATTTAAGTGTTGGTGATGTGTCTATAAAAGAAATTGTGGAATCAATTGGTGGAAAGGTGTCTAAGGTTCAAACCAATCATAAGCTGTTTTCACCCATTCAGAAATTGCTGTTTATTTTCGTTCATTTAGTCATTGTTCCTAGAACTCAGCACAGGCACAAGGCTAATCACCTTGATGCTATGCTGATGTACTGCCTTGAAAACAAGATACAAATTAATTTTCCTTCCATCATAATAAAACACCTCACCCATTGTCTTGCAAACCATTTGAAAGTGGGATATGAAAATCTGATCATCACTCTCATAGAGAGTTTTGAACATCTCAAACTACAAACTAACCACTTTGTTCAACCTAAAACCCTTGAAAGCAGAAATCTTCATGTTGTTGATGGTGTTACCTAATTTCTTCCAAAACAAACCCCTAACAAAGCTAAGGAAGAAGTTAAGATCATGACTGAGGAGGAGGAGTTGGATAAATGGATGGAAGGAGAGGACACTGAGGGAGAAGAAGAGAAGAAAGAAAAAATGAAAGGCAAAGAAGAAATTTCTGAAAAGAAGGGCAAGAAAAGTAGTGCTCCAAGTACAGGGAATAGGAAGAGTACTAGGTTGGCTATAAAGCCAAAGATGAAGGTTGAGGCTCTAGCAGCTTTTGTTGATCTCAGTGAGGAGAAAGCATTTTTTCAGGGGGAACAGGGCACATTTGTGCAAGAGACTGTAACCCGTACTATTCCAACAGGTGCAGGTTCTGGATTTGCAGGCTTCAGTTCTGTCAGTTCCACCTTGGGATTGAAATCCCTCAAAGACTCTGTCAAGCTACTTCTTGATGCTCATCCTTCCCTGGTTTTGAGGATTGAAGCTCTTGAGAAGGTGGTAGGAGATCTGGTTCAAGCTTCCAAGGAGTTAACTACAGTCATGCAGCAGAGCACCTCAACTCTCTCAAGGCCAAGCTGAATTGTTGAAGAAGCTGGAGGATCTGGTCATTGAAGAAGTATCAGCTGAGGATACAAGAGAAGAGCACCAGTCCTCAGCCCCTGAAGCCTAATCCTATTTTCTTTCTGTCTCATCTATAAAACTATCTTTTGAACTTGGTATATCATCAGAAAAGGGGGAAAAGAAAGGCAAACTCAATTGTTGACAAGCTCTCCATCCATCTTCATGCTGAGGTATATCATCAGTCTTAGTTCCTTGTTGTAGATATTTCTAGTACATTTTTTTTTCTAACTTTAGTTCTGTTTTTTTTTTTTTTTTTTTTTTTTTTTCTGATTGTCACTTCTTTATTTTACTGAGTTTGCTTAGGTTTTTCATTCATCAAAAAGGGAGAATATTGTTGACCTTAAGTTTTGATGATGACTCAAAGAACCTAAGAAAACCTATATAAGTTTGACCTTCGTTTTTACCTTTGATTAATGACAGGTTTATGCTATGAAATTCTTGAGTAAGAAGGGCTCATGGAACAAGATCAAAGTCAGCTATGGGAGGATAAAGAAGTCAATCATAAGTCGTGTTCCTTTAGTGAGGAACTGAAGCTCCAGAGTTGAAGCTTCGAAGGCAAGTTCCTTGAGTGAGGAACTGAAGCTTCAGAGTCGAAGCTTCTCAGAGTTTCAAGGAGTCTAATGTATTTTATCTTTATTTTATGCTTCTTGTATTTATGCTAAGTACTATGATAATTTAGGATTCAAGTGGATTTAAATTTATTTATGATAAAGATTTTATTTTCCATATTTTAACTTATTAATTTTCGAAAATATCTTTTAAGTTAAAATATCTTTTGTGAAAAGATTTTCTGTTTTGATTTTATCTTATTCTTTGGAAAATCTGTTTTGAAAAAATATTCTCTTAAACGTGTGTTTTACTTTGTCAAAATAAGTTGTGATAATTTAGGAAACAGTAAAACCACTTCCTAGTATTTCGATTTACTTGCTGCCCAAGATCCCACTCCTTACACTTCCTAGTTTTAAGGGAGTTGTGGTTGAGTGCTGATTGAGGCAACGATTATTTCAACTTCCTAATTTTCCTATAAATATATAGCTTCGATTTTCTATTGAGAAAAATATACTTGAGCATTACAGTCTTTTAGCTTTAAAAAGAGTCATAATCCACTTGAGTCCTTGAGTGTCTTTGTACTTAGCAATTTAGAGTTTAATCTTGAATAGTATTGGGATAGAGTTTGGGGAAACTCGAAGAGTGTTTTATTGCTTTGAGTGAAGCAAGGAGAAAGAGAGAGTTAGAGAGATCGACTGATTGAGGGATCAGTTGAAGGGAGCTTAAGTTTGTTGAGGAACTTGAGTTTAGAGTCTTAGTTTGTAATAGGTTGTTTGCCTTATTATTATTAAGAGTTGAGTTTTAAATCCCTTGTGGTCGTGGTTTTTCTTCTTGATTAGTGCCAAGAAGTTTTCTGCGTAAAATATCTCTTTGCACTTTTAGTTTTTGTTTGAGTTCCTTTATAAATTCCGCAAAAATTATCCTAGTTCCTCTACAATACAATTCACCCCTCTCTTGTATTGTTCATTCGAGTCAACAAAAAGATATAATATAGTCATATAGAACAACTTCGGGTCAAATACTCCTATCTTACACTCCAAAGTCATACTACACTTTCGACTAGGACATCAACGTTGGTGATTCATAGTTTGGACATCAACGTTTCTACTCCCCCTCCCTTCTTTATCAGTTACTTCTTGATCGATTAATATAGTGTTGCGTTTTGTCAATTTATTTTTTAAATCGTTAATATTTTTAATTAAAATTAAATTATAAGTATATAATATTAAAATAATATAAGTCATACGAATCTAATAAAATCCCACATCACTATATTTTCTTAGCTATAGATCATCAAAGCTAGTCATAGTAAAAAAAAATATGAATAGTGTAAAATTCAAGCTGTTGCAAGAATAAAAAAAATGGACAAAGTATATAATAGAATAATGTCTTTTAATAGTTTAATTTTCCAATTGATTTATATATACCTTCATGAATTAATCTTATATTATGCAATATAATCTTCCTAACTATTTACTTCTTCATTTTTTATATATACTAGTTTAAGTCCCATGCAATGCACACTTTTTTTTACTTAATTAACCTAATTATGAATTACAATGTCAATTTAAAAATAATATTTTTTTAAAAAAACCAATATTTTTAATTGAAACAAATACTTTAATTTCTTTTCAAAGAAAACTAATTTAGATTTTATATTATATTGATATCAAAAGTTGTTGATCATTAAATATTATTTTTTTAAAAAAAAGCAAATTTAATGATGATAGGGTCTTATATAAGAATGAGATTTTATGTTATATATTTATAACATGTACAATGTACTTATGTGTCCCTATTTTGTTGGCATAACCGGCAAAATATTTTATAGCATACTTTATTTGACCGGGAAAAAATATTTTATACAAATTTAATTGACTTACTGTTCTGACAATTAATAATTAAGTTTCTTTATTTTTATTTTATATTTATATTTATTGAATAGTAGTGTTATTATTATAAATAAATCAACAAATGTGTAATAAAAGCTAATGTGTCAATCCTGGTTGAAGTAAAAAAAATTTAAAAGAAAAAAATACGATGTGAATGATCCAGAATACGGGAGTAGTACACTATTCTTATATATTACCTTCTACATGGGAAATTTTGACATTTGCTACCAGGGAAAACACCTACTTTCACATTTACTACCGGTTAATTTTTTTTACTTTGCCACCATACCTAAAACAGAGTTTGTTAAAAATCACTACCACTTAACGGAATCCGTTAGGATTAACAGATTCCGTTAAGTTTATTCAAAAAAAAAAAAAACCCATCCACCCTTAAAATCCAACCCCTCCCGTCAGCTACCCTCTCCCAAGCCCTTGCCGGCGGCAGAAAGCCAAAGATGTGGCTTACGCCGGTGACCCCATCAAAATCGGACTCTTCCCCTTTAGGGATGGCAATGGGGCGGGTCGGATGCAGATGATGGTTTCTCCATACTCATACCTGCTTAAAAATCTTATACTCATCCCCGCCCCACCACCCATGGCGGGTACAATATCCACATCCATACCCGCCCCACTGGGTACAAAATAGGATTCATCCTCGCCCCATCACCCACTTGGATATTCATACCCACCTTATACCCGCTCCAACATCGTCCCAAACCCATTTCCATGATGCACTATTGTATCACATTAATGACAATTATATCAAATTAGGTTAAAAAAATTGGGACTTTCACTATTCAAGCTTATTGGGTCTTAAGGGGTATCAAGTTTCATAAATTGTAAACTCTTCTAAAAGAAATATGGTGTGGGTATAAGGTGGGTATGGGGCGGGGTGGATATGGAGTGGGTTTACTCTAAAATCCATACCCGCCCCATCACCCATGGCAGGTACACATTTTATACCAACCCTCGCCCCATTACTCGCCAAACCTCCCTCCATCTCCGCCCCACTTGGGCGGGGGTAGGGCGGGTCTCCCATTTAGTCCGACCCACTGCCATCCCTGCTCCCCTTCCCCCACCAAAAAACCGACACCCCTAACCCTAAACCACCAGCAATTTGTGGCTTCTATTGGTGGTGTTGTTGTTCCTCTTAGATCTGCTTTGCCTTCGCAATTAAATTGTCAATCACAAGATTCGATGGCTCCGAAAACGAAACTGGGTCGTCCGCCAAAGGCTAAGCCTTAGGCCAGCCTAGTTCGGGTTCTGTCGTCCCATCTCCAGATCCTGCGGTAGGAGTTGGTAATGGGCCTTCAACTGGTAAAAGGCCTCGAGGCAGGCCGCCGAGGCAGCAGCAACAGCAGCAGCCGGCTGTTGCGGAGGTGTCGTTTGTTAAGCCTGTTTTTAATGCTCAACCACCAGAGGTTGGGTTTGAATAATGGACAACCTGTTAAGTTTTCAAGAATAAGCCGACACAATACCCGATTTATCAGGCGCAGCTGATTGGGTGTCGGTTCGGGGCAAGGGAGAAAATATGGGTGGCAGAGTGGGATGAGGTGGGTTGGTCGACACGACTAAGGGTGTCTGGGACACTGGCCGGGGGTGGGGAAGGAGTAGTGGCTGAAGATGGCAATGAGGTGGCTGGACAGTGGTTGGGCGCCACTAACGGAAATAGTAACGGTGTAAGACATCAGGTAGTAAATATTAACAAACTCTAATTTAGGTGGTAGCAAAGTAATATATATATTAACCGGTAGTATATGTGAAGACAAGTGGTTTCCCTGGTAGCCAAT
The DNA here is from genome assembly GCF_001683475.1 of Chenopodium quinoa. NCBI lineage: Eukaryota > Viridiplantae > Streptophyta > Magnoliopsida > Caryophyllales > Amaranthaceae > Chenopodium > Chenopodium quinoa. The sequence continues at coordinate 56,316 of NW_018742249.1, forward strand.
GTCAAAATTTCCTTATACGTAGTATATGTTTGCTTATTATACAAAAAGAAATACCTATTATAATATATATGAAAGATTTGTTAAATTGATAAATATATATATATATATATATATATATATATATATATATATATATATATATTACCTCCGTTTCTTTTTAGTTGACACGTATTCCTTTTTAGGAAGTTTTTTTTTTAGTTGACACGTTCCCTTTTGGGGTAAATTTTTTACCTTGCATTTACAAGCTACCCCACTTGCTTTTTTATTCTCTCTCACTCTCTCTCCGCTCCTTAATATATGTGCCTGAATCAAACGCGTCAACTAAATAGAAACAAAGGAAGTATTTATCATGAAGATTTGAAATTAAAATAAAAAAAGGAAAGTAAAATGGTGTCACGTGGCTTTATGGCCCTAGTTAACGGATTCCTAAATAGAATCAGTTAAGTGATGGTAAAATCTAGAACGTTTTCCTTAGATATTGCTGAAATAAAAATTAATTCATACTTTGCACTGTTTTAAAAACTTATTCCCTGAATGGTGTCCACGTAGGATCGGATATTAGCTTCTTTTTTTTCTTTTTGGTTATGTGTAGAACCGCAAGGAAGGATAGCGGTTTTACATGTACAACCGCAATTGTTGGTAGCGGTTGTATATGAAGAACCAATATTGCTAATTTTCTATTAGCGTTTCTTTTTGCAAGTTTTTTTTTAACCATCCCACTAATAATCTGATATAATCTCACCATTTAACCGTGCAAGTTTTTATTAACAACCCCAACTGCAAAAAATTACAAAGAAAAACAGGAAGAAAAAAAATACATGGAATTGGAGTTCTTGAGGTTGAATGTTGAGATATTCCAATATTACCCAGAAAATCAAAAGAAAAAAATTACAATTAAAAGTTGAGTTTAGAGAAAGGAAGAACAGAGAAGATCAGATCAAGCAAGATTTGAGGTTTACAATTAAGAAAACGAGAATGAAAGTACAGGAGAGAGAAAATGGGAAGATAGAGAAGAACGTGGTAAGAGAAAATGTGTTCTGTTTTTGTAGGGCCCAATTTGAATTTTTATCATCATTCTACAGATTTGTATTGTGTAGTGTGTACTCGTACTACAAGATTTGCGGATTTGCGGTTCTACACCTAACAAAAAAAAAAAAACAAAAAACAAAGCTAATGTCTGATCCTACGTGGACACTATTTAGGGAATAAGTTTTTTAAAACAATGCAAAGTAGGAATTAATTTTGATTTCAACAATATCTAGGGAAATCGTTCTAAAATCCATTTTTTGGAATTTTGTTTGGTGTTAAAATTATATTTTTTATGGGGGTGTTAAAAACCAATTTTGGGTTTTTGTGTGGTGTTAACATCTAAAATTTGCAATTTTTTTATTCAGAACATGACAAGTGTCATGTCAAATTCGCTTTTAGTATTATGTCATTGACTAGTTCATTGCAATGTTTTAAAATTTAAACTTGGCATGCATGCATAGCTTCAACCATTCACAACCTTATTATTAATAAATAAAGTAAAAAAAATATGTGATCCGATCCTTAAAGGATATCATTAATTAGTACAAATATAAGAATGTTATCCCATAGTAATATAAATTGAAACAAATATAACAAGATCTCACATGATACATTTTACGGTTTTACCTAACATATAATTAGCAAAAACAGTTAAATGGAAATATGTAAATAATGCAAATTTTCAAATGTTCAAACAAAAAGGAAACAAATAAAGTAGGAAACAAAGCTAAAAAAGTTTTAAAAGCGGACACAACTATATTCAATATGTCTGGATACAATTGTTTTTGTGTGTAGTCAAACCAATTTGATTTTCTGTTACCATAATCACACATTCAAAATGCACTATTTTATTTTCATTTAAAGTTGAAGAGAAAGCCCTGCTGAGTTAAAAACTCACACAATTTGTAATTTTAATACTCGCAATAGATGTACACCCCAAATGTGACATAATATCATACCAAAAAATACTCCTAATTTTCTCCGTTACGACTCTTGATAGTCGTTGTATAAAGTCGAATCTTCCTTCCATTCTTTGGATGCACCGGTCTTGCATTTTTCTCCGCATCCTACCCAAAACAATGGAAAATAAAATTAACATCCATTTACGTGCAAGTAGTTAGTTGTTCTCTAACTAGGAACTTTGTGAACGAGAAAGATCAATTCATTAATAAAGCATCATGTTAATAGATACGAGTCATACGACATCCACAAAATATATACTTGTACTCTTAACTTACGTCATGAACAACTTCTCGCATCATTGCTACTTGATGTTCCGAAATTGTAGCAACCTATTGAAAAGAAAATTATTTTATAAAACATGCATATAAATTATGAATCTTTCAATCATTAGAGAAAATCGTGCATAGTTTATGATAAAGTTTACATATATACCCGTTTATCGACAGTCCAAATGACACCTTCAGTACAAGGAGGAGTGGTTAATGAGCCCGTATATCTGTAGTACTTATTTCCTCTAAACTTTATTTCTCCAGGATTAATTTCACCGGCGTTTGTCTTGTCTAGAGCATGAGGTACTAATTCTAATTTTTTCATGAGCTGTAAAAAAATATTGCAAAATGTTAAGCAATTGCTTTTTATTGTAAAAAATTAAAAACAAAGTATAACTTTAACCAATGATTGATTTAGGCTGTGTTCTATTAACTTATTGCAAAAAAACTTATTGCAAATACTAGTATTTGCTAATTGCAGAATTGGTCATATCATATTAGACCTTGCTGCTAAATTTTTATAAAATATGTGCTTAAAAAATAATTAAATTTACATATTTGACAAGAGCAATGGTTGTAGCTAGGGATTTGCTTGCAATTTCAATAATTCCTTAGTTACTAGCTTGACCATTGGAGCTAGAAAAGGTAATTAAACTTGCCAAAATAAAATGTCCATTGCACTAATTAAGCTCTTTCCATGTATTTTCTGTCCATCGACTACAACTAAGCTAATATAGCTAGCCATTGGAGTAAAAAGTAGCTAAGATGATAATTAGCTTAAAAGATTATATGGCATGGTAAGCTAATTGTCAAATTAGCTTGTCATTGGAGTTCCTCTAAGAAGCTAAATATATTCAAATTGAAACGGACAAATAATGTCAAAGTTTAGTCAAATCAACAACTCAATTCAAATCACATAAGATTAGATGAACCAAGAATAACCCTTAGTTTATCTATCTATTAACATATACTAAAAGCAGATGACATTTGTGAAAAAATTTCTAGCCGTTTTCGTTTTTTTTTCCTCAAAATCTTTAACTACACTATTTATACCTTATGATATTTACTTTTCAGTTTGACAATAATCATATTCCATATACAACCAAATAAAATATATCTAATTATCTTTTATATACTTTATATTTTGTAATATCATTGTTAAAAATATTTAACAATCTCGCATTGCACGGGAATTTAACCTAGTTATGACTAAGATACAAAAATATAGGGCTTATCCCAAGTAAACTTAGGGAAGGCATGTATCCCGAATTATTTGTCACGCTACTATGTACAAATCTAACCCTTTGGTTAAGGAAATGATGAAATCTCACAAATCTACCCTTGAATAATTTTCGTGGCATAATAAGAAATATTTTCCCTTTTTATGACTTGTGCTGTTGTACATTTTTACTTTCTTCTTAATGTTTTCAAATAAAAATTGATTAATTATTTATTAACATATTTACTTACTGAGGTGAGTCCTATAAGATTTCAAATGTTGTTTTTCTACATTAATTAAAGCAACAAATAGTCAAAGTATACTATTAAAGTCAAAATATTGCTAGTAAAAAGCAGATGAAATATTGCATATCAATCAAGACAATATAAGAGTTTGTATTAATTTTTGTATTAGGCCCTGTTTGATTCACCTTAATTTTGCTGAACTGAAATTATTTTTACTGAACTGAACTTATTTTTACTGAACTTAAATTATTTTTACTGATTTTCTATTATAATTCTTCTTTAAAAAAACTGAATTTTACTGAACTGAAATTATTATTACTGAACTGAAACTAATTTTACTGAACTGAACTTATTTTTATTGAACTAAAATTATTTTTACTTAATATTATTTTTTTAAGGAGAAGAGAACAGGACCTCATTTACTTAGCTTGCTCCATTGACAAAAATTAATTTTGAACGGATGGAGTACAAATATTTGAATTCAATTCCATACCTTTGTAAGGAATAGATTAGGTTTGCCAAGCTTGTAAAGAAGTCCAATAACAGCAATCTTGTTATCTAAGCTTTGATGTACCAAGTGCAATTCTGCAGCAAACCTAGGTTGTTCCAACAAAATTCATTAGATTATTAACATTTACTTTTGTGAGAAAAAAAGCTTTTTATTAATCAACAAGAAAAAATATGTACAAGAAAAGATATAGTATAAGTAGTGATACCTTATGCCATTTATAGTGTGCTCTGATGGGGAGTGCCAATGGCATTGCCTAAGGATATAAGTAGTGCTATTCATCTGTATTGAACTGTGTCCATTTTCCCACTCAATCTGACAATAAAAGTTTTTTTTTTTTTTTTTTTTTTTTTTTTTGTTATAAAAATTCAAAAATTTGATAAGATAAAAAATGGAATAAGAAACTTCATACTTCGTATTATATTAGCAACTAGCTAGGCAAGGATTGAAATTTTATTTATTCAAATATGGAGTAGTTAAAGTAGAGGTGATCAAAGGTGGGACAAAGCAAGAAAAAATAGCCGGCATGCTCGGGCCATGCAAGGCTTTGGGCCGAAAAGTGCTTGACCAAACCGGTAATGTGCTTGGAGTTGGGTGTTTGTATTGAGTAAAATAAGTATGGGCGTTTGTATTCTACTTGATATAGATAGACATGGGTCTAGCTGACATAAAAGTTGATTTTGCATGGCATGAAAATGTCCGACATAACACGAGAGATCCGTTGGTGGGTCATGGACCATGCACGATTTCATTTTCGAAATTTGGCATTAACCAAATGCAAGAACGATTGACTACCCTTCTATCATTTTTTTTTTCTAGTTTCCTATTTAGAGAGGCGGAAGGGCAAGTTAATGATAATCGATCCCAATATTCACTGAAATCGGGAGAAAGTTGCCATCACTCTCAGAGTTTGGTAGCACGACACTAAAAGTAGGCCGAACAATGCTTGGGCTCAAATTATGCAAAATTGACATAACACGACTATGCCTTAGGTCCGTTCAAGGCAAACAATACAATGGCATAACTCATGGGCCCACATCTTATGGCAGTGCCCACCTTTATAATTGGTAGCCAACTAGCCAGACGTATAAAACGAAATATAGTGTGGACATTATAGAGTAAACAACTAACATACTTTTCTACTACTACAAATCCACAATCTAACATTTTTTTTTTTTTTTTGGGCAGCTAATCTAACATTGTTAACTCTGACAGATTGTTATACAATTCCCGAAAAAAATAAAAAAAAAAGTTGCAATCATAAAGAATCTGATTTCCTAATTGAAAGGGTAAGCGAGTATTAAAAATAAAATAAAATTGCTCCAAAAAAGAACAGTAAAAAAAACAGAAAAAATTAGAAAATTACCATAATATCATGTCCTCTATTTTTGACAGTAGCATTACCAGTCCTATAATTTTTGACAATTTCTTCAGATTTGGGCAATACTTGAACTCGTCTATGTAATAGATCAATTGGCGATTGCATTAAACCCGTTTTACAAGTCTCCCATTCTTCCTTTATATGTCCCCATTTTTCTGGCCCTCTTTCACTTCCTCTTATGTAGTCAAATTCTGTCTCATCATCTGCCAATCAAAATTCCAAAATAAGTGCACAAAAACTTACACACTTGTATAACTTTCATCCGTTGAGCGATGGCCCTTCCACTCGATACCATCGGGTAAACGGATCTTTAAAAAAAAAAGTTTATGTAAATACGGAGTATTCAAATTAAAATAGAATGGAGTGTGAATATATTACCGACTTCTTGAGCAATTGTTGGTCCGATAAGGAGAAAGATGAGGATGGAGAAGATTAGAGAAGACATTAGCATTGAAGGGTACTTCATTTTTGTATTTTTAATGATTTAGTGTATAAATATTTGAGATGGTCTTATGTTTGAATTTATATACAATATTTATAGATTAAATAAGAATACTTGTCTTGCCATTTCAGTATTAAAATACAAAAATTGGTACAAAAACATAATTTCTGCACACCTTCATATAATAATGTTGATTTTTATAATTATTTTGGTGTTGGGTCTTAACCACTTGCTGACTATTCTTCAGTTTACAGTTTTACACCGTGTCAACTAGCCTTTAATCGAATATTCTAATATCATAAGTTTTGACTAATTGTAGGCTTCTTAGTTGAAAGTTACATGTTTTCAAAAAAAAAAAAAAAAAAAAAAAAAAAAAAAAAAAAAAATGTTGAAAGTTACATGATACATTCTATGACATTTTAATATGAAATCATGAAGTATTACAAGTCTACAAGGAATTAATCATGGGAAAGATATTGTTTAAATATTGGTTGAAAATAAAATTTGATAATCTGAAATCAATATAAAGTTAACTTGAAATCAATTTTATCCGGAAATTTACGATCCAAACCTAACTTGGTATCGACTCATTATTTATCTGAAACCAATAAAACCCGACAATTCAACACCTGAACTCGATCTAACCCGAAACGAAATCTGCCCAAAACCATTTATACCCGAAAAATATCTCATTTTACTCGACCTTTTTTTTACCCATTTCAGAACTACCCACAACCCTACTTACCTGACCCAAAACTTATGAGTTTATTAGTTAACTATTTTTTTATTATACTGGAGACCGTGGAATTTTGAAAATAAAGTGTAGTTAATGGGGGTTGTGTTTAATTGTTAGTAGAAGAGAGAAATTCTACTAACAATTAAAAATGGGGTTGATGGGATTTAAAGATAATACAATACTTGTATAGAAAATAGTTCTGAGTTTAAAATTACATGATTGATTTGAACTGAGATCTAACCGAATTTGAGATGACCTGATTCAAAATCTATTAAATCCATTTTGACCCAAATAAACCCAATTAAATCTGAATCTGAGCTTAATTCAACTTGATATGACTCGACCCTATTTTGACTTGACCCGAATTCGATTTGTACCTGATCATACCTTGACCCACCTGACTCGAATATAATTAAGCTTGATCCGACTTGATTTGGTTTGTTAGGATAAAATGACCCGTCAGTACCCGATCCAAACACCCCGACCCATCGTGGGCTAACCCAAACTCCATTTGGGTACCCGATTTGACACCTCTGGATATTATTGTATTTGAGGTAAGCCATTGTAATGTAATTTGAAAAAAAAAAAAAAAAAAAAAAGAAAAAAAATACCTAGCGAATTTTCAAATGATTATTAATGTAAAAACTGAAAAGTGTTTGTCAAATGTTATTGTTATATGGGTCAGAATAATGGACATTCAAAATAAGCCATATTAGGATGATGGAAGTAGTGGAGTAACATATGTTGAGATGAATGTGTGAAAAAACCTTAAAGATAGAATAAAAATGAAGATATTAGAATGAAAGTTGTAGTTGAATATAATGAATTAGGTAAGACTAACTTCAATGGTAAGCTACAATGATATATCAAATTATTAGGCTACTATATATAGTTTGTAGTTATAAAGTGCCCCAATGCCCAATGGTAAGATAGATATTAGCACATTGTAGCTTGGAAAAAAAAGTGGTTATTATCAAGCACATGTCAATAATTACGTAGATGATGTTTTCTTTAAACAGTGTGTTTCTGGTGCGGCTAGTTGCACGGTTCCCTATTAGTAACCCTAAAATAACCCCTCTAGTAACCCCACTTGAGTAACCCCTCTATTAATCCCCCAAGTAACCTCTAAAGTTACCCCTGACCGGACCTAGTAACCCCTAACAAAGTAAGTAACCCCTAATCCTGCACCACCTCAAAGCCTTAAACTCCACCATACCACCACCACCTCTCGTACTGACTACCCCCACGCCACCAACCCCAACGCCACAAGCAACCACGCGCATCAACCACGCTGCCACTAACTTCGATCCCAAAAACCACCCTAACCACCAACAACCACCAACCACGCCCAGCAACCCACACAACCAACCACCAGCAACCCCCCATCAACCACGCCCACCAACCCACACCAGGCCCGATCCCAAAACCCACCCTAACCACCAACAACTCCGATCCCAAAACCACCCACACCAACCACGCCCAGCAACACACACCACGCCCAGCAACCCACCACCTCTCGTACCCCCTACCACAAACAAACCCAAATCCAACAAAAACATTACCAAATCGGAAAAACAAAAACAATTAAATCTAACAAATACCTTAATTATTAACAATGGCTTCAAATTTGACTTCAAGTAGGCTAAAAAGGCAAAATTCGACCATGAAAACACTAGATCTAGAGTTTTCATGGCCGAATTCAGACTTAAAAACCTCTAAATTGTTTTCCAACGACATAGTACGAGGATCTTCACGACGACCACGAGCTAGGTTGGAGCTTCAAGGAAGTCGACGACGATCAGGGTTAGAGAAGGAACTCGACGATGATCGTTGGAGCAGGAAGTCGATGTTTCAAGGATGAGAAAATGGAGGCGAGAAGAGGAGATAGAAGAGAGGAGAGAGAAAAAAAAGATTGTGGCTGGCCGTACGGTGCGGCCAGCCACATATAAAACTTTGTCTACTTTAAAAACTCAAGCAACATACCTTATTCGATCAGTATGGGAAAAATCAAATTAGTGGAAAATTTGTTAGAAAATTCTATAAAAAAAAAAGTAATAAAAGACAAATCAATTAAATAAACACAAATAATTTATAAGAATTTTCTAACCATATATGAAAAAGGATCGAAATGGGAACAACTTTTATATCCTTTTTTCGACTGGAGGAGTCTACGCGCGTATGTAAATATTTAGTTATTATGGTCGAATTGTAAAATCTTGCCCTATTCCTAGAAAGTTGTTAGGTAGTCTTTTAAACACATACTAAAGAGCATTGTCAATAAAGATTCTCTACCCTTCTAAATCCCACAACATGTGAGACTGTTTCAATTCTACAGTGCAGTGACTCTTTTACCCTTACTTTTTTTTTTCTTTATTTCTTTTTTATCCCGTTGCCCTTATTGACTGCTGTAAAACAAAGGAGAAAATTACTGCACTTAATTTCCTTTTCCTGTCTCGAATTTCCTCACCTCCACTCATTTGTTTGACTACATTTCCCTTTCATTTTGATTTTTCAACATAACGCTACACCCCTTTCTTTCTCCTCCATTTAGACATGTACTCTGGATTCTCCATTGAAGCGACTTCTGAGCTTTCTTCTCCATTGAAGCAGGTTAGACTTTTGTTTCTTTATTATATCATCGAATTTGAACTTCGCAATCTAGGGGTTATCGTAAAGGGCCGGGATTAAGAGTCACCTTTGTGTAATTTTTGCTATTAAAAAATTCTGATTAGTTTTCAGGGAGGTTAAATTAATTATGTTTGCCCAGAATAAGATCAAAGAGAAAGCTGAAAAGGATGTTAGTAGAAGGAGAAGAAGATTTCTAGGTGTGCTTTGATTTTCCGATTTTGTTAAATTTCCTGAAGTAATTAAAATGATATTTCATAAAAAAGCTTCAACCTCCATGAAAATTGCAGCAAGCATTCAAACAGATCTGATTCTCATTTCACAAAATTCTCATTTCTCAATTCAATACTTAAACGAGAGTGTGTCAAAACTCAAAGTTCAAATATGACGCCAATCTTCGAGTATTTCTTAGTGTGTAGAATTGGACCTGAGATGACGCCAATCTTCCTCTCAATTATATTTTCTATCCTCCTCCTCCCCAGTTTCCCATGGTATGTCTAATGGTAATAATATTTGGGGTTGATGTAGAATTGGTAGCTTAATCATCCTTTTTTTAATCACATTTTGAAGCAGGAATTAATTGCTTAATGTAGCAAAGACTGAATTTTTTTTCCAAAAGCATAGGGTGTTGTTGCTTGGGTATATGTATCAAAGTGTTTTATAACATTAATCTTATGTTGGTTTGTATGTATTTGGGAGGGATGTCTATGCCCAGACTACAATGCATCATATTATTGGTGATTGTGGGATTATGTGAATAGAGGAAGACTACAATGCCCAGACTACAATTGAGGAATTGGTGATGTGGGGTTGTTATTGTTGGTGCAAGGAGATGGAGCAGCAGCATGGCGCCAGGGTTGCTGGTGGCTGCTGTTCATGAGGAAGAAGGGCGTTGTGGTTGGGTGAGGTGGGGTATTGTGGCTCCTTGGTGAGGTGTGTGGGAGTTTTTGGTGGTGAGGGTTGGCTGCAGTGGTTGGGAATTGGTGGAATCAGGGTTGTAGAAGGGTGGGTGGAATAGGGACTAATTGGTGGGGTGTGGGAGTTTTGGCCTGGTAGGGGGGCAGGTTGGCAACTGTTGTCGGGAAGGGGAGATGGCGATTCTAGTGGTGGTATTGGGACTGGAGTGGTGCAATGGTGGTGGGGATGGAGAGAGGGGTGGGGCAGTGGTTAGGGTCGTGGAGAAGAGTACTAGAGTAGGGTTGGATTTGGGAGTGGGCGAATAGTTAGGCTTGAGATGGGCTGGTCACCGACTACTAATTGAGATCTCATCATCTGAATTTCTCTCCTATTTCTTTCATATGTTTTTTTTTATAAACTTTGATTTAATGTTTGATCTAGCCTTTTAATATCGTTATTGATGTTAATTTTTTATTTGGATTATTTGTGTTAATTAACCTATACTTTCTAGCAAGTTGTAAGGAGCAAGAAATCAAACAATTTCCAAAGGAAGTACAAAAATATTTGCAAGGGAAGCAAAGAGAGTATGAGGCTGACAAGATACGGGGAAATGATGTGGGAATATCTAAGGTTGGTATGAGTGTTTATTAAACCCTTTAAGTAGTACCTTATTATAGCCAACAATTTTTTGCTGATGAAATTTTGCTTATTTTTGCAATTATTATCTGTTGTCATTATTTTATATTCTTTGGCTCTAATTTAAGAAGTGATATGGTCCAATGTAAACATCTTCATGCTCAACTCTTTCATTGCTTACAATATTGATTTGACTCATTTGAAGGTGGCTATTTCATTGCTTACAATCTTGAGTCAATAAAGTCACAAACGTCAGGTCCAAAGTTCTTGAATACGACGATTAATCTCCTCAGGTCTTGTTTTTATTGAGTGTTATTGGTTAGTAATATTCATAACTGATCAAGTATTTGGAGAATTGCCCTCTCCATCTGCTTCCTTTCAGTCCACAGTGATGTTTTGCATAGTTCATCTGCATTTGTAAAAGATGACTGCCTTGTTTTTGCTATTGTACCAGTGGTTTATGTTCCTTTTCCAACTATTAATCCAAAATAAAAGATATGGATGGATAGTGAATAGGGTAATGTTGTGTGCATCTTAGTCACTGAAAATACTGTGAAAAGCTGGACACGTCACATTTTAAAGTGAAATGGATTTAACCTTTGTGTCATTCAGAGAAACTTTAGGTTGAAACTTGAGTTTCTTTTGTGTTGCATTTATCTTGGTGGGACAATGAGTTTGATAATTTGATTGTGTTATTTTTATTTTGAGCTTGAAACTTGAGGTTCTTTAGATTGACTTTCTTTTTAATAATATGGTGATAGACCGATTGAGTGTGTGTGAATTCTTACAAAAACTAAACTTCAGTAGGTCCCTTTGAGTGAGGTTTTACAAGTTTAAAATATGATAGATTTGGAAGATTATATTGGATAGTGTCATGTAATTTGGTTTTGTGTGGCATTTAATCTCAGAATATGGACTAATATTAATGTTGTGAAATTATAATGATGATTTTTGAATTCTATTGTGGGTTGTGTCATAATTTTATTTTGTTTTGTCATTCATATGCATTGGTGTTTTGGACCTTAATGAATTGCAATTAATGAAAATTTAGAAGCTTAAGATCAATTTCAATTGCATTCTTTGCATTGAGAACTGTCTTTTCCGATGTCATTTGTTCTCATCGAAATTAATAATAATTATAATTGACCATTAAAAATGTTTTAAAATATATTAATTTCAAAATTTATGAGTAAGATTATGAAAAAAATATCAGAACTACAAAATTAAATTTGGTCACAACATCCGCAACCGGTTCTGGGACAACCGCATCATTTCTGTTACTGCAACACGGGATCGTTACCAATATCACGACTAAAACCACATTTTCGAACCATGCATCGGATTCTTCAACTATTATTCTATCTTAAGCTCTATTCATGTGTGATTATGAAAGGTTTACTATATATTTTATAAAGAATGGGGTTGTCTCCTTTTCCTACAGGTCTTAGACTCAGCTCATCAAGTTGGAAGATTTACTGTCTCAAGCTCTCAACTGCCCTTGATTTGCCTTACAAGGAAATGGCCATCCACTATGAAGCTCTTATGATGGGTAAGCAGCCTAAGATGTCCCATTTGATGACGGTTCGAACGAAATAGGGCTACTCCTTCACATGTAAGGCACTTATTAAGATTCTTTTAGTTTTGAGGTTTCAATTGTTGCAATGTTTGATATATGCATCTGTGAAGAAATTTTTAATATGGCATAATTGTCCTACGAACATAAACAATTTGAGACCCTAAAAAGAAACCGGTTAACAAGAAGGGAAGGAGCGATGATCCATTGTACTGTTTAACACTTAAATTATTTGGCTACTCAGAACAATCTGTCATCTCAAAATGGGAATAAGGCTACTTTTGGTGTTAAATTTGGCAATCTGAGTGAGTAGAATTGTTTTTTCTTATTCCGAATTGAGAAATGTTGCAGAAAGGAAATCCTTTTAAATATGATAATTTAATGGTTCCTGCAATCAAATAGCTCTATCCTGCCTTCTTTTCTAGATACACTTAATTTTGTCATCTTCAATTGGCTAGCTTATGAAAACTATATAAATACAAGTAATAGTTAAACCGAACTCTACTTCTGATGATTAACTACTAAAGATCAATATTGCCCCTGCTGGGTACAAACTGATCACCATCGTTTACAAGGCACAATATGAAAAAGCTAGCAATACACATGTGATGAACAGGGTAGTTTGTTACTAACTCCCAAATTCTTGGTTGAATATAGCTCGGAGTGTTGTCTTCCCAAAAATAGTTCTCTTGTCACTACTGAATACAAGCTTCCCACATCAAGCCCTAGGGAGCGAACTTCTTAAAAGCTGTTGGTTGTTGATTATCAATACACTAGAGGCAGCCGAAATGTTCCAGGGGAGCAATATATATTTAGTTTCTGGAATTGGTATTGACGTCTTGGTGTGTCTCACATGGCAGGCGTTCTGTCCAAGAAGTAGCTAAAGATTCTATTAGCTACTCAAGAAGCAGCTTTAATAATTATATAGTTAGTCTTAGATTCCAAAGATTCATTTTATTCATTAATTAATTTTTTTTATTAATTATTATTTTAGGTTATCCAATTTTGTTCCAATCGATCGGATAAGGCAAATAGGTTGTATCTTCTTGAATTTTTTTTGGGTCAAAATTGATTTCAAGTACAGCTTTATAGTTTTATACTTTCATTTGTATCTGCTAAAAGTTTTGGCATTGTATAAAAGAAACATTTTTCTAAAACTCATCTTATTGGTGTTGACATCAATTTTGTTTTATATAAAGTACATATTATGAATAGAACTTACTGTAAATTTGCTGAGCATTGATTAAAAAGCCTTTTTTTTTTTGCCATGTATTTTGATCTTTCTGTATAAGCAAGATTGAATCTAAAAGTAGTAAATTACTAAATTAGTATTTAAAGAGTATAGTTGAGTCGATAGACAAAGAAACGGAGATGACGTCGGCTAATGATTTTGATGCTAAAATTTTGTTATGTTGCTATTCTTAAGTGAAGAATTTATTGCAACATGTTTTCTAATAACACTAATTAATTACATGAAATTACAGAGTAGTACATATTAAGCTATGGCGTGTTCCTAATTTATTGGATTACAATTAATAATAAAGTTCCAAGTAAATTTTATATTGTTGTTAAATAATCTCTTTTTAGTACCACGTGTTGTAACAAAATACTTTTCCTTTTTATTAATAAACTAATTTTAAAAATATTACTAAAATTGTTGATATCACTATTTTTATCAATTTAAATATTAACTTTCGTATAAACATTAATTATATTTCTAAAAATCAATTACAAAACTTCTCGTTAGTGACTCACTATTATATATTTGCTAATGCTACAAATTATACCTACACTCGATAATTACTTTATTGGGCTATCGCGTGCATCGCGCGCAATGACTCAACTAATAATTTTTTTTTTCTTATTCTCTCTTTACTAACTTTCTCACTTCTCTTTCTCATTACCATTTTGATGATCATATTTTTATCCCACCAATAATTTAAAAAAAAAAACATGCCTCACCATGAGACCATTTTCTCTTACTACCACATCATTCTCTCTTACGTTTACTAATACAAAACATAATTTGTATAATTACTTTACTAATAAAATTCAATTTATCATATGGTCAAGGTTGATTGAGCGATCTAACTATACCAATTAATTGGATTTAATCTAGAATAAAAAAAGTTGCGGTTGAATATCTAATTATAGAACACAACCATGTGAATCATATGGAAAGATAACAAATAATTTCTGCAAGTATCATAAAACTTAATGGGTGCATATGTAGTATATATACAAAAACGTTGGAATTACCTCTTTGTATACAAAAGGGTTGGTAACCCTTAGCCTATATAATCAAGTGTTACAATTAATTTTTTTTTAAAAAGCAAACAAATTAACACAAGCAACGTAAATGCTGATTTTATCAAGCAATTAAACCAAGACTTTTAGCCTTACTTTACTAGTACATCATGCTTATTAAAAATGTAAAAGCAAGAATATAAGGATAGTAAATACGTAAACAAACTTTTTGAAGGGTATATTATATAGTCTCAACACTCTTCATAAGAATTGAGTGATACTTGTAAAATCAACAATATAAGGGTAAATATGTAAATAAACTTTTTAACAGATATATTAGTCTCAACACTATTCATAAGAGTTGAGTGATAATTTAAAAAAGGTAGGGATAGGGATGTATATATAGGTAAAACAAATGGAAAAGTATTATGTGAGTTAATGAGTCCGACCACACAAACAAGAAAAAACCTAACAAAACAATCTTTACTACTGCCTATGTTTCCTATTATCTGCAACAAACCTTGCCACACGTTTCCCGTGATAAAATTTGTTAATAGTTGATTAACAAAGTGAAGGGTGTGCGATTAAGGGTAGGAAAGAGAAAGGGGGATAATTAATTAATGGCCACAACTAGCTGTACTACCAACTGCCGTTGCTTCCCCGACATCCACGACCACCCACATCCGCCTACTCACCGCTACACCATAACCACCACCACCACCATGACCCGAAACCAATAATCCAAGTCGCGGAACCCCACCAGCCTAATTGTAGAACCCCACCACCTGAGTGAAATCCCGAAATCCCACCACCAGTATAATATTGAAACCTAACCCACCTTACTCACCGTCCTTATAGGACACAAAGGATCAAAATCCACCAAGAACACCAACCCTTCGCTTTAGATCTAAATTCTGTCAATTTTTCAACATCACACACCATTTCTCGATCTTTAATTCGATATGAGAATGTGCCTGGTGGTGGTAGTGGCGGCGATAAAGAACATGAAACTTAGAAGAAGATGATGAAAATGGTGTTGGTGGTTATTGTAGGGAAATATTTCAAGCATTAATCCCCTTAGCTTGAACCCCACTGTGATCATACACTAAAGTACGGTGGCGTCCAAAGGGAAAGAAGATAAAGCAAAAGAGTCGCCAACAAGTTTTAGGAACTTGTAAACCGTTCACGAGGTGAAGGCTACACCCCTTAACGATCCAAGAGATCGTCAACTCCATAAGGTCTTGAACCAAATAAGGGTCTGGGGATGAAGGTACAAATCCAACCTAAAAGAGATTGAACCTGCCCTAATAATAGGCCTCTACTTTATTCTGATCGTATTTATGTGCGCTTTTTGACTAACATGCAATCAATAGGATTAACCCTAAACCTGTTTAATCTATGTTGGTTGAATATTAATGCATAAATAAATCTATTATTGACGATCACTTGAATTATAATCATATTAACCTAAACAAGATTTTAATTATCTTATTAAGCGTGATTACAAGTACAAATTCCCTTTAAACATGCATAAAAGGTGTGATCAAGCAATAACAATAAATATCAAGCAACATAATAAATAATCATAAAAATAATTATAATCATAACAATAATCATAATAATGTTAAAGCATAATAATAGCAAGATCCTAGGCATGATACTAACAAGATTAATAACAAACCCTAGCATGTCACTAAACAATAAAATCATATATTTAACCCTAACATGATACTAACAATCATAAATATTAGGAAGAAAATAAAAGGCATCATAACAATCATATTTAACATTAAATTTACCCTAGACATGATACTAGGAATCATAATAGCAATCTAAACATGATTTCCACATCATAATAAAAACCATTAAAGAACTTACTTTGATGCCTCGTACCTCTTTCTAATAACAAAATACACGCGTTAGTAACTTCAAGGAAAATAATAATATCAAACAATTAAATTAAATAATTGAAAGAGAGATTTGGGACCAAACCCTCAGAAATTAAACCTTTCACGTCTAGGGCGAAGGCAACTTCGAATATGGCTAGGTGTATCTAGGTCTTGTGAATGCGGAATTTTGTATTTGAAAAATCTAGTTTAGATAAAAGAGAGAAAGAATTGGTAGATTGTAGAAAGAATAAGAATTAATGAGAATTGATGATTGTGGGTGAAAACTGGTTATCGAAAACGAAGTTTTTAATACGTTATTTGAAACAGCTGGCGTTTGGCGCTGATTT
Organism: Chenopodium quinoa; assembly: GCF_001683475.1. NCBI lineage: Eukaryota > Viridiplantae > Streptophyta > Magnoliopsida > Caryophyllales > Amaranthaceae > Chenopodium > Chenopodium quinoa. The sequence continues at coordinate 73,322 of NW_018742249.1, forward strand.
AGAAAATCACGCGTTTTCTTAAAATCAGATAAAAATTGTTGTACAGGAGGATAAAATCGTATTTTTCCTTAAAAATGCTCTTTGATCTTAATTAAAACTCTGAAAAGTCAACAAAAGTCAATTTATCAATGATAATTAAATTAGGAATGAAAAGAACTTTCTAGAAGAATCTAGAAGACTAAAACCATTCCTAATTGCATTAGGAATGATTAATCTATATTAGGCCCTCTCCTAGATCATTGGGCCGCATATAAGGCTCAAACCGGGCCCAGTTCAGTAATTTGACCATAACTTCCTCAATATTCATAGGAATTGGGCTTATAATATATCGTTGGAAAGCTCTTGTCAAGCCCCATCCAACTACACTACTATTGGACCCATATCATGGACCAACCAAACTGGATTGGGTTTTTTATTAAAATAAGTTTTCAAAAACAGAGAGAAGAGAAAAGAAATTAAAACTACCAGCAACACTAAACTTTCCACACTTTCACTTCATTCGATTATGATTCGACGTAAAAGGTACTCATCACTGGGTTTGGTTTTGGGGAGACACAAATGGGTGTCTACAGAAGCCCCCACTTTGATTGAGTTTTGAGAAATGCAAGTTTCGAAAACAAAAGTCAAAGTATCGATAGGGACGGAGAATGATTCAGAACGTTCTGCGATTCTAAGTCATTCTTGTAACGCCGATACCTGCAAACTAGCGTTAGTTAAACAGATAAAAGAGTTAAGAAACGCGTATCTTGCACCGTCGAGCACACGTCTCTGAAAGTAACCGATTTGCTGCCGCTTTACTGTTGTATTTGTCCTGATAACCTTCCACAATCTAGGGAACGCCATCTTGCTGCTTGTTTTGACGATCTTTCGCAGTCTAGGGAACGCCGTCGATCAATGTTGCTACATCTCGAGCCTTTTCTTGAATCATAGTGACAACCTTTCCAATCATAGCAAAAGTCGTCGAAGACCGCCTCATCATGAACCGCTCTTCTCATATCTTGGTGACAACCTCCACAATCCTAGTGAACGCCGTCGAAGACCGCCCATCTCGTGCTATCTTCTCAAATCTTTGGTGACAACCTCCACAATCTTAGCGAATGCCGTTGAAGACCGCCCATCTCGTGCTATCTTCTCAAATCTTTTCTCAAATCTTAGTGACAACCTCCACAATCTTAGCGAATGTCGTTGAAGACCGCCCATCTTGTGCTATCTTCTCAAATCTTTTCTCAAATCTTAGTGACAACCACCACAATCTTAGCAAATGCCGTCGAAGGCCGCCCATCTCGTGCTATCTTCTCAAATCTTTTCTCAAATCTTAGTGACAACCTCCACAATCTTAGCGAATGCTGTCGAAAATAACTTTACTTAAAGTCATCCTCAGTTGTTGCGATAATATTCCGAAGAAAACTACCGAAGACCAACGCTTGTCGATCTTTAAAGCTCGCTTAAACTTGCTTTAGCCAGTGCGTCGGCGCTTCTGCTGCTTGTAAACCAGTATGTCGGTGTCTCCGTGATGAGCCAATTCTTAGGCGCTTTAAGCTAAGTGAGACGATCTTTCATCAGGTCGATCATTTATTGCGATTGTAATCAAACAGACTACTTAATCATGTCAAATTTCTTATAGGGGCTTACTGGCGTACCAAGGAACCCGAAATTGTTGTATGAGGTCGAAATCACCTTTCTGAGAGGCTTCGAGCTTTGTCGCTGCTGAAATATCTCTGGCGCCAAGAATTGACTCTGTCGCCAGACGCTGGGATCTAGCGCCAGGTGCTAAAAGCTATTGCCAGACGCTAGATGTTTTCATCTGGCGCTGGGGTAGGGTCTTCCCTATTCTGCTGCACCTGTATTTATATTTGACTATAGAACTTTGCAAATCTGTTTAATCATCTTAGGGTTGACCTATTGCTTGACTCATTGACTTGACATGACTCAAGGTATAAACTTGACTCGCTGTGATCGATTCGAAATTGACTCGACTCGAAGTGAAATGACATATGTGACTCATGACCCGTGTGTGTATTGTATTGTGATCGTGCGACTCGAAAATGCAAAAAAGCAAAAAAAATTCGTCATTTTTGTGGAGGGTACCGACTTTCTCTCGAAAAAGAAAGATGCGAAAAAAGAAATCGAAGTTTTGAAGGTGCATGTTGAATGAGTTTAGTCAAATGTTGTTTGATACTATCTCTCAAGGTGCAAGGATTAATCCATCCTAGGCTATCTCAATGGTTGACTCAATGATGAAAGTATATGGGTAACTTAGGCACGGAGGCTAAGCACTTCATACTTCGATGAAATGATGAGTGATGTTTATATGACAAAGCATGCTTCATCATTAAGATTTCATGACAAAGGGTTCCTAAGGGAAATATATTTGGTCATGTATCTGTGCAATGTGTGAAAGTGACACTAAAGTTAGGCCGCAAGGGCTAAGTGTGTGGGAAAATATATTGAAAAGAGTCAAATGGTGGTGACTCTTAGGCTAGGTAAGCTAATGATATAGGGATCAAGCCCCCAAGTCTAGCTCTAAGTGAATAGGGATGAGCATTGGAGATCCCTTTATATGATCATGGTGTAAGTGTGTGAATATGAATGCATTTTTATTACAGCCGCACCTCGATGTGAGGTTGCCTACGTATCCGTTAGGAATCAGGCCGAACGTTGCTCTAGACGAACCTCGCACAAGTGTATGTATACCTCGAAAAAGGTCTTTTAAGGGTTGTAACGTGGTTAGGCTAATGGTTAAAGAAGAAGGGGATAAAAAGGCTCAAGACCCTAGATAAGCCCCTAAGGTGTTCAACCTTACTTTTGAGTCTTTATATTTTTATGCTTGAGGCTTGCTTCTCTTTTTTAGCTCTCTCTTTTTTTTTTTTTTTTTTTTTTTTTTTTTTTTTTTTGCTTTAGCATTTATTTCATTTTTATAAGTGTGGGCAAGCCCGATCATGCGGTCTATCACTCACTTGGCATTCATGTTTCTCAGGCACGGTACCGAGCACTCGATAAGAGATGCAATCTGAGACGTGTTCTTATCAAAGACATTTTCATATCAAAGACATTGGAACACTTGCCCTTTTGTACACTTTTATTATTTATTTTTTCTATTCTAAATTTTTTTTTGAATTCACTCAAGCCTTTTTTTTTAAGAATTGCATAAGTTACACACCATCCCATCCCAAGGTTAGGTAGATGTGCGTTGAAAAAAGAAAGGTCCATCGTTAGAAGAGGCTCAAAGTGGTTTACCAAAAAAAGATGTATAATTGAAGGGTGAAAGGTAATATAATGTGGCTACAAGGGGTGCCTCAAATCATTGGTATACCTTGTGCTTAGTTCGACATGGATTTTTTTTTTAATGCAATATAATGAAATGATCATATATAAGGAAATAAATGCTCATTTTTATTAAAAGAAAATATATAATGATCCTACAAAATAAATCTAAGGAGAATAAAAAGGTGCCTATGCTAGACTTATTGGGGAAAGGTAAATAAAAAAGAAATAGAAAAAAGAGGTCACAAAATCTTGTCGTTGAAGCTCGCCTCTTGTCTTGTGTTGTTTCCTTTATTATCACTCGCTCTTCTTGTTAACTGGAGTCATGGGAAGCTTGTTATTATCAATCAAATGTTGGATAACCTCCTTTAGCTTCCAACAACTCTCAGTAGCATGACCTCTACCTTGATGGTACTTGCAGTGTTCGTCTGGATTCCAACTAGGCAATCTCTTTTCAGGTGCGGGATCTTGAATAGGTCCAATGGGAGTAATGAGTCCTTTGGCATGGAGTCAATCGAAGGCAGTATCGTAGCTCATCTCAATGGGGGTTAAGCCTTTCCTTAGTTGCTTCTTAGATCCTTGGTTATCCATGGCTAAAACTTCACTGAGATCAAAGGTACTAACATTGTTACTAGAGTGGGCGTTTTCGGAAGAAGAAGGATTGTCGTTCTTCTTTCCTTTCCAGCCACCATGGTTACTATTGTTAGTAGCTTTTTGCTTTGCTAGGTCATCTTCGATTTCAATTCCGATGTCACAAACGGCCTTGAAAATATTCAGATTGTGTTGATATTTTAAATGCTTCGAATACTTCTCTTGGAGATTCTTGATAAAAATCCTCATAGATTCCTTTTCAGTGGGCGCCTCAATCATCTTAGCGGAAGTTTCCCTCCATTTATTAAAGAAAGAAGTAAAGCCTTCGTTCTCTTTTTGTCTTAGCATCTCAAGTTGTCTATAATCACTTTCGACTTGGATATTGCATTTATATCTATCTATGAAAGAGTTTGTTATTGACTCCCAAGAAGAGGTTTTTTCTTTCTCGAGAGAAAAGAACCATTGCTGGAAAACGGTCTCGAGAGATAGTGAGAACAGAGAGGGGAAAACCTTCTTATCGATACCCTTAATGCTCATTATAGTTTCAAAATCTCTTAGATGAAAATAAGGGTTATCTGTTGCTTTGAATTTAGGGATGTTAGTGGCGTTGAACTTATATTGAAGAAGTTCCTTGTCCAGCGAGACCCCTTGTGAACTCATGCCCTGAAATTTATAGTCACTAGATAGCTTTCTCAAACTTTCTTTCATGAGGTTCATTTGTTGTTGCTTCATAGGGTCATCAATTTTGAGGGTTAAAGCCTTTAACACCTCAGTTACGTCATTCAATTGACTCCTAAGTTCATCGACCTCTTCTTTACTTGCCATTATCTTTTTAGCCTTTCTCTTTTGACGAATTGGTTTATCAAAAAGCGAGACCTGAATAAAGAGATTATCCTTGATTAATCGCCCTTCTCTCCTCGACCAAGTATTGTGGAAAAGGAATTTGGGGATATTCATTGTTAATTATTTGACTCAAACTTTATTCAACAGGCAATGGATGGAGGAAGTGAAGAAAGATTGGAATAGAATGTGAAAGAAGATTTAGATGGAGGGATATGAAGAATTAGGAATAGAATGTACCCCCCAACTCAAATGACGGAATAGACCGACTCATGCATGAACCTAAGACATGGTCATGGTGATATGTACTCGAAGTGTATGCTACGGCTAGTGAGTGTAGGTGATATGTTAAGACTCGTGTTATGAACATGTGGCTAGACTATGTGACTAGACTTAATTAATGACTCGACAAGGTATTATTGACAGTAAAAGTTAACCGAATTAATTAGTAAACTGGTCAATTAGACATTAGGTGATGACTCGAGCAATAAACCGAACTGTCGCCAAAATGACAGGACTGGCGCCGCACTGTGTAGTGTAGCGCCAGATGACAGAGCTGTCGCCAGGCGCCACACTCTACAGAGTGGCGCTACAGCTCATATTTTGGCGCCAATGCTGGAGCTTCAATCTGGGACTGTTTTCGGTGTTATTAATCAATAGGGGTATGCCTAAAGTCGTACTAGGTCAACTCTGATTAAGATATTAGACTTTATTTACTCAAATAAATTAATCAATTAATTAATTAAGCAAAGTTCTTTAAGTCATTAATTTATTAAATCTCAGCACAAGTCAACAAACGGTTAAGAAAGCATAGTATATGCACAAAAAATAATGCACAATTAGTCAAGTAGGCACAATATGATGCAATTAGTTTGCAACCTAACCATGGCTCTAGTTCTCTAAAGTTCGGGATATGGTTTAGTCAATAGAGGGTCCATGGTTAATTGTCCGGATGCACCGCGTGGAAGCCTAACCGTGAAGGGTTCGCGCGAGTGGATGGGACACCGCGAGTTTTAGAAAAACTCGCTTCCATGGTTTGGTGAATTCAACATTCTCGGATGTACCCTTTGTTTCTCAGAGCGTTCAATCAGGTAGATGGAGCATGAATTCCAGAGGGTTATGTCCATATGTAGAGCACATATGGTTTTCAGAAAAGTGAGAAAAACTCAATCAGGAAGTAGGATCTAGCAAACAATACGAAAAACTGGTCGAAATTAGTACGCATATTTCTGGCTCGGTATTGGAAGAATCTGGCGCCAGGTTTTAGCTGTAGCGCCTGGCGACAAGCCTGTCGTCTAGCCCTACAGTTAAATGTCTGGCGCTAGTGCTCTGGTTGCCGACTCTAATTCCTACATGCCTCAGCAGCTTTCTGTGCTCGATAAAATTTTCCAGTTTCGCGCAGTGTTATTTCGGTCCAGTTGTGAAAGATATTTCTCAAATTTCCTACGTGTAAAATCCTATGTTTTTAACTCATTACGGATGGTCTTTCCAATGAGATCTTTTTTATGCATATGACAATAATGTTAATCAAAATTACGCATATGAAATACTTAGAACGTTTCGAGTCTCATCCACTCATTCTAAATCATTGCCGAAACAAATCCAGGAATTAAAATAGAAATCCTTCCAGTGGAGTCGCTAAAATTTGTAGGGAAATATTTCAAGCATTAATACCCTTAGCTTGAACCCCACTGTGATCATACACTAAAGTACAGTGGCGTCCAAAGGGAAAGAAGATAGAGCAAAAGAGTCGCCAACAAGTTTTAGGAACTTGTAAACCGTTCACGAGGTGAAGGTTACACCCCTTAACGATCCAAGAGATCGTCAACTCCATAAGGTCTTGAACCAAATAAGGGTCTGGGGATGAAGGTACAAATCCAACCTAAAAGAGATTGAACATGCTCTAATAATAGGCCTCTACTTTATTCTGATCGTATTCATGTGCGCTTTTTGACTAACATGCAATCAATAGGATTAACCCTAAACCTGTTTAATCTATGTTGGTTGAATATTAATGCATAAATAAATCTATTATTGGCGATCACTTGAATTATAATCATATTAACCCTAAACAAGGTTATTAATTATCTTATTAAGCGTGATTACAAGGTACAAATTCCCTTCAAACATGCATAAAAGGTGTGATCAAGCAATAACAATAAATGTCAAGCAACATAATAAATAATCATAAAAATAATTATAATCATAACAATAATCATAATAATGTTAAAGCATAATAATAGCAAGATCCTAGGCATGATACTAACAAGATTAATAACAAACCCTAGCATGTCACAAAACAATAAAACCATATATTTAACCCTAACATGATACTAACAATCATAAATATTAGGAAGAAAATAAAAGGCATCATAACAATCATATTTAACATTAAATTTACCCTAGACATGATACTAGGAATCATAATAACAATCTAAACATGATTTCTACATCATAATAAAAACCATTAAAGAACTTACTTTGATGCCTCGTACGTCTTTCTAATAACAAAATACACGTGTTAGTAACTTCAAGGAAAATAATAATATCAAACAATTAAATTAAATAATTGAAAGAGAGATTTGGGACCAAACCCTCAGAAATTAAACCTTTCACGTCTAGGGCGAAGGCAACTTCGAATATGGCTAGGTGTATCTAGGTCTTGGGAATGCGAAATATTGTATTTGAAAAATCTTGTTTAGAAAAAAAGAGAGAAAGAATTGGTAGATTGTAGAAAGAATAAGAATTAATGAGAATTGATGATTGTGGGTGAAAACTAGTTATCGAAAACGGAGTTTTTAATACGTTATTTATAGAGAAAATCAGCCAAAAAGATAAAATATCAAAAAAGAGTTCTAGCGCACATAAAACTTGATTAGCGCCAACGCTGGCTATTGGCGCCAGATGCTAACATTAGCGCTAGGCGCCAATGCTAGCGCCAGGCGCCAATGCTAGCGCCAGGCGCCAAGCGTAGCGCCAGGCGCTACAGCTAGCGTTTGTTGCTGATTTAGAAAATCACGTGTTTTCTTAAAATCAGATAAAAATTGCCGTACTGGAGGATAAAATCGTATTTTTCCTTAAAAATGCTCTTTGATCTTAATTAAAACTCTGAAAAGTCTACAAAAGTCAATTTATCAATGCTAATTAAATTAGGAATGAAAATTACCTTCTAGAAGAATCTAGAAGACTAAAATCATTCCTAATTGCATTAGGAATGATAAATCTATATTAGGCCCTCCCCTAGATCTTTGGGCCGCATATAAGGCTCAAACCGGGCCCAGTTTAGTAATTTGTCCATAACTTCCTCAATATTCATCGGAATTGGGCTTATAATATATCGTTGGAAAGCTCTTGTCAAGCCCCATCCAACAACTTTACTATTGGACCTATATCATGGACAAACCAAACTGTATTGGCTGTTTTCTTAAAATAAAATTTTCAAAAACAGCGAGAAGAGAAAAGAAATTAAAACTACCCGCAACACTAAACTTTCCACACTTTCACTTCATTCGATTATGATTCGACGTGAAAGGTATTCATCACTGGGTGTGGTTTTGGGGAGACACAAATGGGTGTCTACAATTATAATGGTGGCCATGGTTTCAATGGTCTGGTACTCTTGTGTCGAAGGTGTTTGTTGCCCTAAATGTTTTGATGATAACACACGTCAAATAAATTGACTAATGGCTTGATAAGTTATGTAGGTTGTTTTTTATAAGTTGCAGGATTAATTTAAGGAAAAGGAACATGAGCTTATAAGATCAGAAGACTTGTTGTAGTGTTCTTATAAAGGAACATAAGATTCGGAGTAGAAGCTGGAGAATGAAGGCTCAGAGCAGAGACTTCCAAAGAGAATTATAAAGTCTAATGTATTTTATATTTTAGGTTTTGTGTTAGGGAAAATAATTAGTAGTTGGATACTTAGTAGAATGCTATTGAAAATTGATTTTGGATAGAATTTAAAGATTGCTAAATTGTAGGAAAGTTTGTTATTGAAAATATCTTTTCTAATTTTAACTAAAATTAATATCTTTTTATTTCAGAAAGAATATCTTTCGAAAAGCTTGCATAACTGATTTCCTAAACTTGTGCAACCAACTGTTGATTAAATCTTCTCCACTTAACGAAGAAACTGCTTCTAAGAGGTTCAATGTGCCCTGGTTTCTAGGACATGTTTGCAGCTCTCGAAGTGGTGGCAAATAGTGGCGTTGATGTGCAGCAATATTGGCGTAAGTAAAGGAGGTTATGGTGTTTTAATCAAGCTATGTTTTCCTACAAATGTCGAAGTTGTTTTCTGGAAAACTTCACCTTGCTCAATCATATTTTTCTATCTTCTAATTTTTCTAAAAGAGCCAAGAGTCGCATTCTACTTAAGTGGTTAAATTTATTAATTACTTTCATTATAGTATTTTATTTCAAGAGTTGTAATTGGGGATTGGGAGTTTGAGTGAAATCAAGAGAAGTTAGAATAGAAAGAGAAAGAGAAGAGAAGACAAGAGTAGTGAGTTGAGGGACTTAGTATCGTGAACTTCAAGTTCTTTGAGGAACTTGAAGATAGAGTCTTTAGCTTATAATAGGTTCATTTCCCCATTCTAATAAAGAATCTTTACTAAAATCCCAAGTGGTTTTTCTTCTTGTAAGGGCCAAGAAGTTTTCCACGTAAAATCTCTTTGTATTACTTTTGAGTTCTTTTAGCTTAGTTTTGTTAATTCCGCAAAAAGTTAGCTCAATTCCCTTAAACTACAATTCACCCCCTCTTGTAATATTCTTCTAAAGTAACAATTGTTATCAGAGCCTAATCATCTCAAAATCAGGACACCCTGAAGAAGAGGCATAAGATGAATACTCACGAAAAGCTCGAAGAAGGATACTCTACTCAACGACCTCCTATGTTCAATGGGAAATTCTACACGTACTGGAAGAACACGATGGAGATCTTCATCAAAGCTGACAATTATCAAGTTTGGAGAGTCATCAAGGTAGGAGACTTTGAAGTAACCAAAACCATTGCAGAAAATGAGGTAGTTCTTAAACCAATGTGATCTGAATATGAAAAGGAAGATTCTAATAAAATGGAAATGAATGCCTTGGTTGTTAAATTACTTCACTGCGGACTTGGACCTCATGAACACAATCGTATTATGGGGTGCAAGAACGCTACGAAAATTTGGGATTTGCTCCAGGTTACCCATGAAGGAACCAATGAAGTGAAATGTTTAAAAATTGACTTACTCATGTCAAAATATGAACGCTTTGAAATGCAACCCAAAGAATCTATCCAGGAAATGCTTACTTGGTTCACTAACATTATTAATGAGCTAGTTTCTCTTGGTAGAAAAATTCCTACAGATGAATAAGCGAAAAAAGGTTCTCAAGAGTCTGCCTTAAGATGAACGTTGGAGCTAAAGTGACAGCCCTTCAAGAAACAAAAGACTTCACAAAGTTCAATATTGAACAACTTGTTGGTTCCCTTATGACACATTAACTTCATCTGGTAACTAGTAACAGTGAAGGCATCAAGAACAAAGGGCTAGCTCCAAAGGAAGACTAAGAGGATTCTGAAGTGGATGAAGAAGAAGCTGCAATGATGGTCAGAAGGTTTAAGAGAATGTTTAATATGAACAATCGAAACCAAGGAACTTTCATAAGAAATATTCCAACACCAAACCTAACTATGGTTGTAATAAATGTGGATCTACGGATCACTTTATCAGAGATTATCCTCGGTGGGATATCGAGAACGGAAAAGGAAAGGTCAAGGAACAAAGGTGTAGGGAATATTTCAAGCTTTATCCAAAACTTGAACCCCACTGTGATCATACACTTAAGCATGGTGGCATCTAAAGGGAAGGAAACTAGAGTAAAAGAGTCGCCAACAAGTTTTAGGAACCTGTAAACCGTTCACAGAGTGAAGGTTACACCCCTTAACAATCCATGAGATCGTCAACTCTAATAGGTCTTGAACCATGACTGGTGTTCGGGGATAAAGGTACAAATTCAACCTAAAAGAGATTAAACCTGCCCTAATAATAGGCCTCTACTTTATTTTTCTCGTATTCATGTGCGCTTTCTGACTAACATGCAATCAATAGGTTAACCCTAAACCTGTTTATCTATGTTGGTTGAATATTAATGCAAAAATAAATCTATTATTGGCGATCACTTGAAGTATAATCATATTAGCCCTAAACAAGATTATTAATTATCTTATTAAGCGTGATTACAAGTACAAAGTCCCTTTAAACATGAATAAAAGGCGTGAACAAGAAATAAGAATAAATATAATCAAGCAACATAATAATCATAATAATGATAATGACAATTATAAAAATAATAATGTTAACAATAAAGCATAATAATATTAGCAAGATCCTAGGCATGATACTAACAAGATTAATAACAAACCCTAGCATGTCACCAAGCAATAAAGATAAAAGCTTTAGCCCTAACATGATACTAACATGATATTAGGAAAGAAAATAGGAAGCATCATAAAAATCATAATTGATATTAGAAACTTAATCATTACCCTAAACATGATACTTGGAAGCAATTAAACATCCTAACATGATACTAGGAATCAAAATAATAATCAAAACATGTTTTCTATATCAAAAGATCAATTAAACAATTAAACCACTTACTTCGATGCCTCGTACCTCTTTCTAATAACAAAATACACACGTTAGTAACTTCAAGGAAAAATAATAATCAAAATAATTAAATTAAATAATTAAAATAAAGATTTGGGACCAAACCCTCAGAAATATCAAACCTTTCATGTGTAGGGAGAAGGCAACTTCGAACTTGGCTAGGTGTGTCTAGTGCTAATGTATGTGGAATTGTATTTGTAAAAGGTTAGGCTAGAAAGAGGGAGAGTGAGAGAATAAGCTTTAGCTTAGAGAGAGAGAAGAATTAAAGAATTATGTTTATTGAAAAATGGAGGTCCAAGGACCCTATTTATAAGAAAATAGTCCGGAATCAATAGAAAAAAGTTAGAGTTCGAAAAGGAATATAACAGCACCCTGTCGCCAACGACAGAGCTCGTCGCCAGGCGCTACCTTGCAGTGTTAGGCGACGAATCTGTCGTTAGGCGATACAAGATATTTCAACGCGTTTTCAACGCGGAATCCACTTCTAGATAAAATTGAGTTGTAAAATCTGTACGAAGGCTAAAATCGTATTTTCATATAAAACACTTATTTTATTCCAAGTAAAACTCATATACATAATTATTAATCCTAATCCTAGTAGGATAAAAAGAACCTTCTAGATTATTCTAGAAGACTATAATCAATCCTAATAGTTTTAGGAATGACAATTAATAATAGGCCCTCCTCTAAATCATTGGGCTGCATATAAGAACCAAACCGGGCCCAGTTTAGTATTTTGGTCATAACTTCCTCATTATTCATCGGCATTAGGCTTATAATATATCGTTGGAAAGCTCTTTTTGAGCCCCATCCAACTACACCATTATTGGACGCTTTTCATGGAACAAACTGAACTAGACTGGCTATTTTCATAAAATAGAGAAGGTTTTCGAAAACAGAAAGAAAGATTTTTTTACAAAAACTAACCACAACATTAGACTTTTCACACTTTCACTTCATTCGATTATCATTCGACGCGAAAGATATTTATCACTGGGTTTGGTTTTGGGAACACACAAATGGGTGTCTATCGAAGCCCCCAATTTGACTGAGTTTGGAGAAACTTATGTTTCGAAAACAAAAGTCAAAGTAGCAATAGGGACGGAAATTGATTCAGAACGTTCTACGATAAAAGAGTTAAACAGATAAAAGAGTTAAGAAACGCGCATCTTGCACCGTCGAGCACATGTCTCTGGGGGTAACCGATTTGTTGCATTTGCTGAAGACTGCTCTACTTGTAGCTGCCTCCAATTTCCGCTGTGATAGTCTTTCGCAATCTAGGAAACACCATCGAAGATAACCCTGCTTGTAGTTATTCTCTGCCATTTGTGACCATCCTCCGTAAGCTAGGGAACACGATAGAAGATAACTCTGCTTGTAACCATCTTCAGTTGTTTGTGGCAACTTTCCGCAAGCTAGGGAACGCCGTCTATCATTGCTGCTACATCTCGAGATTTTTTCTTGAATCATAGTGAAAACCTTCCCAATCATAGCAAAAGTTGTCAAAGACCGCCTCATCACGAATCGCTCTTCTCAAATCTTGGTGACAACCTCCACAATCTTAGCGAATGTCGTCGAAGACCGTGCATCTCGTGCTATCTTCACAAATTTTGGTGACAACCTACACAATCTTAGCGAATGCTGTCGAAGACCGCCCATCTCGTGCTATCTTCTCAAATCTTGGTGATAAACTGGCCTCCACAATCTTAGCGAATGCTGTCAAAGACTGCCCATCTCGTGCTATCTTCTCAAATCTTGGTGACAACCTCCACAATCTTAGTGAATGCTGTCGAAGACCGCCTATCTCGCGATATCTTCTTAAATCTAAGCGAGAGACCCTTTAATCTTAAAGTCCCCCTGTTGAAGACTTCTTCATCTTGAATCTTCAACTTTTCACACTTTCACTTCATTCGATTATCATTTGACGCAAGATATTCATCACTGGGTTTGGTTTAGGGGAGACACAAATGGGTGTCTACAAAAGGAAAGACAAATATAAACTCCCTTTTCCAAGACCGATGTCAAGAAAGCTATGATAGCTGCCTGGGGAGATTCTGAAAGTGAAGAAGATGAAAATTATCGTAGAGAGGAAACCGCAAACCTGTGTTTGATGGTCAAATCAGATGACAGACGTGCCTAGCTCAAGGAACTGGAAAAGGAGGTATGTGAAAGTAAACTCAATTCTGCTTAACTTAGAACCTTATCTAACAATGTGTTGATTGACTTATTAATAGAAATGGAAGTAAACCTAAATGATAAATTGTAGACACCCATTTGTGTCTCCCCAAAACCAAAGCCGGTGATGAGTACCTTTCATGTCGAATCATAATCGAATGAAGTGAAAGTGTGGAAAGTTTAGTGTTGCGGATAGTTTTAATTTCTTTTCTCTTCTCTCTGTTTTTGAAAACTTATTTTTAAGAAAACAGCCAATACAGTTTGGTTGGTCCATGATAAGGGTCCAATAATAGTGTATTTGGATGGGGCTTGACAAGAGCTTTCCAACGATATATTATGAGCCCAATTTCGATGAATATTGAGGAAGTTATTGCCAATTTACTAAACTGGGCCCGATTTGAGCCTTATATGCGGCCCAATGATCTAGGGGAGGGTCTATTATGATTTATCATTCCTAATGCAATTAGGAATGGTTTTAGTCTTCTAAATTCTTCTATAAGGTTCTTTTCATTCCTAATTCAATTAGCATTGATAAATTGACTTTTGTTGACTTTTCAGAGTTTTAATTAAAATCAAATAGAATTTTTGAGGAAAATATACGATTTTATCCTCTAGTATGGAAAACTTATCTGATTTTCGAAAACGCGTCAAAAACAAGCGCCTGACGCCAGGCATTGGCGCCTAGATCTAGGTCTGGCGCCCGGCGCCAGCCATTGGCGCCTGTCGCTAATGTTGGCGCCTGACGCCAGTTAGCCAAGGTTGGCGCCAGCTCTGTTTTAGGTGCGCCAGATGCTCTGTTTTGTAATTTTATATTTTTTGGCTGATTTCTCTATAAATAACGTATTAAAAACTCCGTTTTCATTCATCAACAATCAGTTTTCAATTATATTCACCTACAATCAGTTTTCAATTTTCTCTCATTCTCTTTAATCATTCATCTCTTCCATCTTTCTTTCTCTTTTCTAAACTTGATTTTCACATACAAAATTCCGCATTCACAAGATCTAGAAACACCTAGACATATTCGAATTGCCTTCGCCTTAGACGTGAAAGGTTTAATTTTTGATGGTTTGGTCCCAAATCTCTCTTTCAATTATTTGATTTAATTGTTTGTTTATTATTTTCCTTGAAGTTACTAACGTGTTTATTTTGTTATTAGAAAGAGGTACGAGGCATCAAAGTAAGTACTTTAATGGTTTTTATTGATGTTATGATGTAGAAATCATGCTTAGATTGTTATTATGATATTCCTAGTATCATGTCTAGGGTAATTTTAATATTAAATATGATTGTTACGATGCTTCCTATGTTCTTCCTAATCTTTATGATTGTTAGTATCATGTTAGGGTTAAAGCTTTGATTTTTATTGCTTAGTGACATGCTAGGGTTTGTTATTAATCTTGTTAGTATCATGCCTACGATCTTGCTATTTTTATTATGCTTTAACATGATTTATGATTATTTTTATAATTGTTTTGATTATGATTATCATTTTATTATTGCTATAATTATTTTGATTAACATGATTATTATTATGATTAATATGATTGTTATTATGATGATTATGAATATTATTGTTTTATGATTATTATTATGTTGCTTTGTTTTTATTGCTTGATCACACCTTTTATGCATGTTTAAAGGGAATTGGTACTTGCAATCACGCTCAATAAGATAATTAATAATCTTGTTAGGATTAATTTGATTATAATTTCAAGTGATCGCCAATAATAGATTTATTTGTGCATTATATTCAACCAACATAGATAAACAGGTTTAGGGTTAATCTTTTTGATTGTATGTTAATTAAAAAGTGCACATGAATACGATCAGAATAAAGTAGAGGCCTATTATTAGGGCAGATTCAACCTATTTTAGGTTGGATTTGTACCTTCATCCCCGAACCCTTATTTGGTTCTAGACCTTATGGAGTTGACGATCTCTTGGATCGTTAAGGGGTGTAACCTTCACCCTGTGAACGGTTTACAAGTTCCTAAAACTTGTTGGCGACTCTTTTGCTCTATGTTCTTCCCTTTTGGACGCCACCGTACTTTAGTGTATGATCACAGTGGGGTTCAAGCTAGGGGATTAACGCTTGAAATTATCCCTACATGAATGCATGCAAAAAGATGAATGTCAAAAGGTTCTACAAATCCGGAAAGATCATAGTGCCTGGCTTGAGACAGCACGAAATGATATTCAGACCAGATTTGTGGAACTGTATGACAAGCATCTCTTATGACTGAAATGCTTGAAATAGTTAAAAAAAAAGGAAAATTTCATGTTAAATGTGGAGCTTTCCAAAACAAACTTATCAATATTGATATTAATTTTAGAAGTTCCTGAAACTAATTCCTAAGTTTTCTTGTAGTTCCTAGTGAGGGGGAACAACCGAACCTGTGGTACCTTGACAGTGGTTGTTCAAAGCATATGATAGGAGATAAATCAAAATTCCTTTCACTAGAGGCCTATCTAGGAGGAACGGTGACTTTCGGTGACAACAAGAAAGGAGAAATCATTGCCAAAGGAAAAATTAGAAAGTCATCCTCCCATGCAATAGAAAATGTGTTCCTGGTCGAGGGCTTGATGCACAATCTTCTTAGCATATCAAAGTTCTGTGATAGAGGAAACTCGGTAAGCTTTACTTTTGAAAAATGCCATATCTTCAATAACAAATCAGGGAAGGTTATTCAGCAAGGAGCGAGAAAAGGACATACTTATATAGTAGATCTTGACTCAATCCCAAAGAGTAGCCTCACTTGCTAGAGTGTTATTGAAGATGACTCTCTACTGTGGCACAAGCGATTCAGACATGCTAGCTATTCTTTAATTAACAAACTCAAGTCAAAGGACTTGGTAGTAGGACTTCCCTTTATCAAGTTCCTAAATGATAAAATATGTGATGCCTGCGTAAAAAGAAAGCATATCCAAAGTTGCTTTAGATCTAAAAAGATGGTGAGCACCTCAAAACCATTAGAATTATTTCATAAGGATATGTGTGGTCTCATGAGAGTTCAGAGTAGGAGTAGCAAGAAATATGTGTTGGTTATTGTTGATGATTACTCTAGATATATACTTGGGTAATATTTCTAACAAATAAAGATGAGACTTTTGATGAATTTACAGCATTTGCCAAACATGTGCTGAAAACAAGTGGATTCTCTATAATTCACCTAAGATCTAACGATGGTACAAAATTTGAAAATTCAAAATTTGATAAGTTTTTCAGGGAACAAGGCATGAATCAAAAATTCTCTCCTCAACAGAATTGAGTAGTTGAGAGAAGAATCGAACTCTAGAAGACATGGCAAAAACAATGTTGATTGCAAGCTCCCTGCCAAGGAACTTCTGTGCTGAAGCAGTTAATATAACATGCTATATCATCAACAGGGTAACTTTAAGAGCAATTACCAACAATACTCCTAATTAATTATTCAAAGGGAGGAAACCAAACATCTCTCACCTCAGATCCTTTGGGTGTAAATGCTTTGTTCATAACAATTGTAAGAGAAACCTAGGAAAATTTGATGAGAGAAGGGAAGATGCTATATTCCTTGGCTATGACTCAAACAGTAAAGCTTATAGAGTCTATAATAATAATACATTGTGTGTTAAAGAAAGCATTCATATTATTTTTTATGAATAAAACCTGTTTATGAATATTAAGGAACAAGATGTAATGATTTTGAAATTGGATTAGTAAGGAACAGGGATGAAGATGAAGAAGAATTAAATCAAAATCAAACCAAAGAAGAGCTAGTAGTGCCAGAAAATCATCAACAAGAAAATGCTGAAGTTCCTCATGAGGAAATCCAAGAAGAACAGGTCAATGAGAAACAAGAAAATGAAGAAGATGGTGAAGGAATTGAGCAAAAAGCACCTCAAATTGGAGTTTCGGCCAGAGAACTTCAGCCCAGGCCTTTCAAATATCGAGGATCCCATCCTACTGATCTCATCATCAGTGATATAGGCAGAGGAACCCAACAAGATATCAAATGAGGAAATTATGTGCATTGAATGCATTTTTCTCCATTTTGGAACCTCGCAATCATCTTGAAGCCTTAGAAGATGTTGACTGGATTGTATCCATGTAAGAGGAACTGAACGAATTTGAAAGGAACAAAGTCTGGAATCTTGAAGCCAAACCAAAAGACAAGAAGGTCATTGGACTCAACTAGGTCTTCAAGAACAAGCTGGATCAATATAGAACCATAGTAAAGAACAAATCTCATTTGGTTGTGAAATGCTACAATTAACAGGAAGGTATTGATTTCGAAGAAGCCTTTGATCCTGTAGCTAGGTTAGAAGCTATTAGAATTCTTATTGCTTTTGCTTCTTTCATGGGTTTCAAACTATATTAAATGGATGTGAAATGTGCTTTTCTCAATGGTTACTTAGAGGAGGATGTGTTTGTTGAACAACCTCCAGGTTTTGAAAATCCAAAATTTCCAAATCATGTTTTTAAGCTTGAAAGCCCTTTACGGACTTAAGAAAGCTCCAAGAGCCTGGTATGAAAGGCTCTCCAAGTTCCTTTTGCAAAATGGTTTTACAAGAGGAAAAGTAGATAAAACTTTGTTTTTAAAATCAAAAGGAACTGATCTTTTAGCTGTACAAATTTATGTGTATGATATTACCTTTGGTGCAACTAACGATGTCTTGTGCAAGTACTTCGCTGATCTCATGAGCGGTGAGTTTGAAATGAGCATGATGGGAGAATTGAACTTCTTCCTTGGATTAAAAATCAAGCAAGCAAAAAAAGGAATCTTAATTCACCAGCAAAAGTATATCAAGAAACTCCTCAAAAAGTATAACCTTGATCAAGCTAAGACAAATCATACACCCATGGGAACAGGCACAAGACTGGATGATGATCTAACTGGAAACAGTGTGGATCAAAAGAATTACAGAGGTATGATAGGTTCCTTACTATACCTAACTGCTAGTATACCTGACATTGCTTTCAGTGTTGGGATTGTGTGCCAGGTTTCAGTCAAATACTAAGGAATCTCATCTAACTGCTGTAAAAAGGATACTAAGATACTTGAAAGGAACTGATGATTTATGTATCTTCTATCCTAGAAGTGATTCATTTGAAATGAAAGGCTTTGCAGATGCAGACTAAGCAGGGGATTTAGTCAATTAAAAAAGTACATCTGGTATGGTCTAGTTCCTTGGACCATGCTTAGTCTCTTAGGGGTCTCAGAAACAAAACACTACAGCTTTATCTGCAGCTGAAGCAGAATATGTTGCTGCAGCTGCATGTTGCTCTCAAAAGCTTTGGATAAAGAAACAACTTAGAGAATTTGGTATGAAATTTGACTGCATTCCTATTTTATATGATGACACAAGTGCTATCTGCATCTTTAAAGATTCAGTTCATCATTCTCGTGTTAAGAATATTCATATTAGACATCAATTCCTAAAGGTTCACTACTAAAAAACAGCTAAATTTCGACGGAAAAAATCCGTCGGAAACACCTCGATTTCTGAAGGAATTCCGTCGGAATAGGTTGTCGAAATAGGTGTTGTAGGAAAATTGATGTTTTCCGACGGAAATTCCGTCGGAACCAGTTTTCCGACAGAATTTTTCTGTCAGACGACAAATTCTGGCCCAGGAAAGTCCGTCGGAAAATTCCGACGGAAAGTATGCCGCCGGAAAATTCCGACAGAAAATCCGTCGGAAAATTCAATTAAAAAAAAAAAAAAAAAACTGCCCCAGCCCCCACCTTATAACCACCAGCCCCAGCCACCAGCCCACACCTTATAACCACCAGCCCCAGCCACCAGCCCACACCTTATAACCACCAGCCCCCACCCAAAAACCACCAGCCCCCACCTTATAACCACCAGCCCCAGCCACAACCACCAGCCCCCACCGCAGAACCACCAGCCCCAACCACAACTGACACTACCACACCAAAAATGAACACAAAAAACCGAAAATCAATCCCGAAAACACCAAAAAAACAAAAATTAAACACCAAAACATGAAATCAACCCCAACGAAACGAAATCCCCCCAAAAAATTTAAAATTAACACCAAAAAATGAAAATTAGCTCAAGCATCTTAAAATCGACAACGAAATCGAAAAAATCCACAAAAAATACAATCAAAACCTGTAGATCTACAAATTTAAACAGAATTTCATTTTAAAAAATAATAATTTTATTACATGAAATATATAAATATACAATTATCCAATAAAATTCAAAAATTAACATAACAATTACAAAAAATTTAACTAGATCTACAATTACAATTATTGTTGCGTCGTTGTTGTTGTTGTTGGGTGGTTGTTGTTGTTGCGTGGTTGTTGTTGTGTTGTTGCCTCGTTGTTGTTGTTGCTGTTGCGTTGTTGCGTCGTTGTTGCGGTCGACGGTGGTGGACGGAGAAAGAAGAGGATGAAGGAGAGAGGCAAGATAAAGATGAGAGGAAAGGGAAGAGGAGAAGATGGAGAAAACTAAAGGGAGGAAAGTAAAGGAGAAGAGAAGGAGAGGAGGGGCAGAGGGAAAAGAGGAGAGGAGAGGAGAGGAGAGGAGAGAGAAAGGAAATGAGAATCAGGGGAAAGTGAAAAGAGGCGGAGAGGAGATAGTTTGATATTTAGGGTTTTTTTAAAACAAGTGATTTTTTGTTTAAAAAATAATAATTCGGACGGAAATTCCGTCGTAAATTTCCGACGGGTACAAATTCCATCGGAAAATTAAATTTCCGACGAAATAATCCGTCGAAAAGTACACATTTTCGACGGAATAATTTTCCGTCGGAAACTTCCGACGGAATTTTTATTTCGTCGGAAATATACGACAGAATTATATTCCGTCAAAAATATTGTTATTTCCGACGGAATTTCATGGCGTGGAACTGTTCTGTCGGAATTCCACCTGATTCTTGTAGTGGTTAATGCTACGAAGGGCTTAATTAAATTAGAATTTTGTGAAACAACTAATCAAATTGCTGATATTTTGACTAAGCCCTTGAATAGAGAAAGACATGAGATGATGAGGATGGAGCTTGAAATGATTAAGTTGTGTTAAGGAAAATCCTTGGTGTTCCCTTAGGTAAAATCTCCAAACTAATGTTCATTTTATCTCACACAAAATGATATGTTTAATTACATAGATATGGATAGAGATTTAAATATGTATGTCCAAAAGTTGTGCATAAGAGAAATGGTAATTCTTGAAATCCTTGACCGATGGCATGAGCTATGTTGACTTGTTCCGTGTATCAATTTGCATAATCACAAGCTTATCTTTTCAACAAAAATAATCGTTTGATTTATTTTTAATTTCTCTCATATTTATCTCATCAAGCACAGTTTATCTGGTAAATACATTCAATATTCATCTAATTTTGTTGAAGTAATCCCTTTACATGAAAAATACAATTCAGTCTCTAGAATTATCTTTTAGTTTCCCAAAGCTATAAATGTAGAAGACGTATCATCATAATTCACCTCACCTACCCTTTACCCTGAAGCGACACCTCACATTTACTCCAGTATAAAAAGGCGATGGGTAACTCTTGATTTTTCACACCACTCAAATCAATTATTTCCCTTCCATACAAAGAACCTCGCTCATATTCTCCCATGGACATCTCTCCAAAAGACTAAACCCTAACTGACATTTAAGCCCTCGTTGTAAAAATCTAAGAGATTTCTACAGACAAAACCACAAATATTCTCAAATAGCTTCTTCTTGAATATCCTCCATCTCTAAAATCAAGCAAAATGGAAGAAAAACCAGAGCTACCCAAGGAAGAGGAAGTCGAAGAATTGGGGGTTTCAAATAAACACAAGTCTACATCGATGAAAAGGCTTAAGGAGAACGCGAAGCACTTTGTATCAGGTTTGTGCTTAAATCTTCCATGGTGTAAGGCCTGTAAGTTCAGAAAATTTCTTGCGCTAATTGAATTTCAAACTTGGACTTATTTACTGAGTGAATGTTTTAATAAGCCTATATATGATGGTGCTTTGAAAAAATTCCATTCTACTTTTATATGTGAAAAAGGAAAAAAAGGAAAAATGTTTTAATTGAATTTGATGCTGAGTATTTGGGGAAACTATTTGATGTTCCTAATGCTACTTATGAGTTGTATTTCAAAGGATCCGTGTAGAAACCTCTTCCTAAAATCACAATTGAGTTAATTGTAGAGCACTATAGAGGAAACCCTAAAACTACCTATGTCAATTCACCCCTCTCCAAAAATTACTCTTTGAAATTGTCCACAGTGATATTGTTCCTTGAACCTAGAAAAGAGATTCAGCCAATAAGCTTGATTGTATCTTCATTTACTGCCTTGAACACCGAATTCCCATGAACTTTCCTTTTATCATGATCCAACATCTTGATCATTGTGTCCATCAAAACTGGAAAATTGGCTATGGTAACCTTCTCACCACTGTTCTAGAAAGCTTCGGTGTTGATTTCTCTAAATATGAACCCCTTCCTCTCAAAACAAATGAGTTTGTTCAGAGAACTTTTCTTGAAAACCGAGGTTTGCATGTGGTTTATGGGTGTTTGGAGGAGCTGCCAGTAGAAATAGAAGATGAAAAGGAGCCTCAAATTGAGGGGGAAGCAAATGATGAGGGGGGAAAAAAATAGGGAGACAAGAAGGAGAAAAAGAGAGAAAAGGAGAAGATTGTAGAGGTGGATATGTAAGAAATAAGGGGAAAAAAAAGAAAAAGTTTGAGGTTGTCAAAGAAGAATGCCCCTAGGGAAGTTGAACTTGTTCATATTGACTTAGGGGAGCAGGATATGGAGAAGGAGTCCTCTTTCCCTACACCACCAGAGTCACCTCCTAAGACTGTTCCTGCAGGCACAAGGTTCAAAGAAATCATCTCTGAAGCCATGCTTAATGAAGCAGTTTCTCTTGAGCTCAAGGAGTTGAAGGAAATGCTCAAATAGATCAACTCAAACCTTGGGTCAAACACTGCTAGGGTGGATGCTCTTGAGAAAGCTGTTGCAGGATGTACCAGTGATGCAAAGTCTTTGCTTCTCCAGGTTGCTCAAGTAAGAGATGAAGAAATCAAGCAGGTGGTGGAGAAGGTAGAAGGAAAGTTTGATGAGCTTACCCTTGATGAAGCTTGAACCTGTTCCTTGCCCTTCAGACTATGATAATGATGTTTATGCTTTTATTTTGATTGCCTTGAACAATTTTCTTTTAGGTCTGTAACTAAATAGGGATTACTTGTTTCTTTAGGAAAACTTGTGGATTTGATGCACTTTTAGCCGATGTTTAACATTGGTTTTGGATGGATGTTTCATTACTATTTTATGCATATTTTCTGCTTAGATTGTTTATATGGTCTCTGCCTTATCATTAAACCATGCTATGGTGTTGTGCTTGAGATAATTTGCCATATACATTGTGTTTTTGATAATGCCAAAAGGGGGAAAGTGTACAGGCAAACTACTTACACACTTATCATCCATCTGTACTTCAAAGTTTTGTGTCTCTCTGGTTCTCAGTTAGGTATAAAACTCTCTATAAATTCCTTCATCTTTTTAAGTATTCTTTAAGTCTTACAGTAGTATACTTGTCTTTTGATTTTATTCATTCTCTAAGTATATTTTCCACGTTTGTCATCATAAAAAAGGGAGAATATTGTTGCCCTTGATGTTTTGATGATAACAAAAGTCAAAGAAATGGAGTAATGATATGGCTTGATAAATTGTGTAGTTTGTTTATTATAAGTTGCAGGATTAATTCAAGGCAAAGGAACAAGAGCTTATAAAATCTGAATACTTGTAGCAGTGTACCTGTGAAGGAATAGAAGCTTTGAAATATAAGCCGGAGAATGAAGGCTCGAGGCATAGACTTCCAAAGAGAATTATTAAGTCTAAAGTATTTTATATTTTGGGTTTTATGTAAGTGAAAATAAGTAGAAGTTGGATACTTAGTAGAATGGGATTGAAAATTGATTTTGGATAGAATTTAAAGATTGGTAAATTGTAGGAAAGTTTATTAATGAAAATATCTATTCTGATTTTATCTAAAATTAATATATTTTTATTTCAGAAAGAATATATTTCAAAAGGCTTGCATAAATAATTTCCTAAACTGGCGCAACTAACTGGTGATTAAATATTCTCCACTTAACGAAGAAACTGCTTCTAAGAGGTTCAATGTGGCCTGGTTTCTAGGACATGCTTGTAGCTTTGGAAGTGGTGGATAATAGTGGCGTTGATGTGCAGCAATATTGGCGTAATTAGTGGTGGTTGTGGCATTTTAATCAAGCTATGTTTTTCTATAAATGTCGAAGTTGTTTTCCGAAAAACTTCACCTTGCTCAATCATATTTTTATAGCTTCTAAGTTTTCTAAAAGAGTCAAGAGTCGCATTCTACTTAAGTGGTTAACTTTCTTAATTACTTTCATTAGAGAGAGTAGTTTATTCCACGAGTTGTAATTGGGGATTGGGAGTTTTAGTGAACTCAAGAGAAGTTAGAATAGAAGAGAAAGAGAAGAGAAGAGCAGTGAGTTGAGGACTTACTGCTGGGAACTTTAAGTTCGTTGAGGAACTTGAAGATAGTCTTTACCTTGTAGTAGGTTGATTGGCCTATACTAGTAAAGAATCTTTCCTAAAATCCCAAATGGTTGTGGGTTTTTTTTCTTGTTAGGGTCAAGAAGTTTTCCACGTAAAATCTCTTTGTATTACTTTTGAGTTCCTTTAGCTTAGTTTTGTTAATTCCGCAAAAAGTTATCTCAATTTCCTTAAACTACAATTCACCCCCCCCATCTTGTAGTATTCTTCTAAAGTAACAGTGTTTGTATTGTTGGTAGTCTGGTGTGGTGGTTCTCATGGTGATCGATGATAATGGTGGTGGTCGATGATGATGGTGGTAGTGGAAGTAGTAGGTAGGGGAGAGGAGTTTTTTAATTATTAATGTTAATTAATCTTAGTAACTAAAATTATGCTATTAGTTTTTAAACAGGGGGTATTGTAGTGATTTCATTTTTGTAAAAAAAAAAACTTACAAAAAAAGGAAATAATGTGTAATTTTCCTTTTTGGCAAATGTTGCACATAATATGTAACGGAGGATGTATATATTAAAAGGTCGGTGTTCATAACATTATGTATGTGCCACCTGTAGTATAAATCTACATCATCATTCAACAACCTTTAGCATCAAAATGCATACAAAGAGATTTGAACCCTAAAACTCATTAAATAGAAATCACATTTTATTACCATCTTAGCTATAATTAATCCATGCTCTAGTAATCAAAATTTATACATACATGTATGTATTAGCTAGAATGTAAAATTAAAAAAATAAAAAAATAATCCTAAAAAAAATTATTATTGTTTTTGTATTCTAATTTACCCACGTTAAAATAATTAATAAGTCTTTATTTTAAAGTGTCCAATATAAAATAAATTTATTCAAATTTTTACTTCGGGTCACACACTAGTTTCTTACAAAACCACGTATCTATATAAAAAAGGTCTTTATTAATTTCTTTTTCATTTTTGTACCTTCTCCTCCATTTCTTTTCCTACCTTGACCTAGCCCGCCTATATCCTCCTTAATCATTCGGATGGCTCCAAAGAATCATCTATGAACAACCCCAACAACAAGAACAAGAAATACACGAACAATTTAAGCAAATCCATCGATTTCCCCGATCCTAAACCCAACTAATTTTCTAATGGAAACCACGTGAGCAACTGAAGTTGTAATACTATTTTTACAATTAGTACTCTGTAGCCACCATGGCACAGTTGTGCTATTATGTGGATCTTTTTTTTTTTTTTAAAAAAAAATTTACAAGAGTGACTAATAAAAAAACAACTTAGAAGGACCAAAACGAAAGCCCATGCTGTCGAGCTTTCACAACCAACCAGACAGCCAGTGTGTCGGAGCCACCCAACCACGAGGGACTTTAGTAACCTTACAGGCAGAAAAACTTCAAAGAGTACGCCTAATGTCATGCATCAACCACAAGCGAGAAATATCCTCTAAACAGTCACAACAAAAAAAACTCACCAGGGTAGCACAATCTGTATCATAAGGCGAAGAAACCCCTGTGAATAACTACTTGAAGACCCCATGAGCAAGCTAGAAGTTCTGCCTGAAGAGCAGACATTGTCCTACAAGCTCTGGAACCGCCTCCTAACATCTTAGCTGAATCAATTCTACGAAAAATCCTGCCCGCATCTACAGAGTTGTCATTAGTATTCCAAGCGTTGTCTAAAGAATCTTCCAGAAAACCACAAAGACAACTGACAGAAGGAGCCAAGGCAAGTGAAGACCAAGATTGCTGCCTAGAGGAATACTGGAGAGAAAACAACTAAGCTTGATCACCACGAGAGATACACTCATCTGCAATATTAAATATAGAAGCAGGAGAATACAAGGCCTGTCTAAAAATGATGTGATTATGAGTCAACCAAATAGCCCAAAAAAGACACAGGAAAGATCATAAACCCCTCCATTTCTTAAGAAGTCTCAACTCAGAAACCACATTAGTAAACCACAACTCAAAAGGCTTTCCATAAAATGAAGCACCTCCCCTATTCAGAAACAAATTGGAGAAAAGATTGCAAACAAAAGCACAACCATGAAAAGGTGAGAAGTTATCTCATAATCATCGATTGGCTATAGTGGGTGTTCCACAAACAGAAATGATGTAGGATCATCAAAATACTTATGAGCCAACACAGGTTCCCACGCGTAAGAACCCGGACTATGGATAGATGAAACATGAGTCGAGAGTACTGACCCACTAACGCCGAGTTTAAATTGGACATGGCCCCCGTGGGCCTAATCCTCTTCAAGAATGCGAACCTGCGAACCCGAACTAACCTTCCAGGCAACGCCCTTGGCAATAGTCTTCATCCCAACATCTAAGTTGTGAAAACCCCGCAATTTACAAGCAAGCCATATAGGAGACAGAGAAAATAAAGAAGGATACTTGGCAGACAAAACCTTAGAGGCTAGGAGTTAAGGATGTAGGACTTTATATACTCTAAGCAAAATTACATTAATCATTTCATAAGCATCTAAACACCAATATCAATGCATAACACATAAAGAACATATAATTGTACCTTTGAAGCGTAATTCCACGTGCAATCGAGTAAGAACAATAAGAGATAAAGAATCCAAGTATGATTCCTCTACTTAGTCCATGGGCACATATTAAACCTCCACTAATGCTAGTTAGTTGTGCCTAAACACTTCAATCAACCTTCATCGGAGAAGAGAGACAAGAAGTAACCACGAAACACCAAGGACAAACATCACGAGTCACCTAGGGTGGCCAGCTGTACGGAGGAGAGAGAGAGAGAGAGAGAGAGAGAGAGAAAGAAAGATTAGGGTTTTGGGACTTGGCTGCCTTGAGTTACAATTCACTGAATGTTAATTGTTATTTCAACCTTAGTCAT
This sequence comes from Chenopodium quinoa, assembly GCF_001683475.1. Taxonomy (NCBI): domain Eukaryota; kingdom Viridiplantae; phylum Streptophyta; class Magnoliopsida; order Caryophyllales; family Amaranthaceae; genus Chenopodium; species Chenopodium quinoa. The sequence continues at coordinate 100,241 of NW_018742249.1, forward strand.
GGTTCTTATTTATATATTATATCTCTAAATAAGAGTCCATGTCAAGCCTAAAAACCTTGTCCTAATTAAACTACTCTTGCCCAAAACTCCATATTTTTACCTGTTTAACCCAATAACCTTGTGTGACCTCATAGGATCCATTCTATTGGGCTTTGGACTATTTAAATAGCCCAAATATCATTTTTCATATCTAGCACCAGGCAATGGTGACCCTATAGAATGAACTGATGATCTTAATCATAGTGATCCTTGATACATCTAGTAAACGCCCTTATCAAAGACATAATTCCTTTAGAGGATGCTGACAAAAACGTCATCACTAGCGTGCTAACAGAGCTGAATTAAAACATGTCACGGAACGAAGGCCCAAAATTCTCATACCCTTGGGAAGATGTAACAAAGAGGCCAATCGTAAGGCTAATCCACGAGAAACACTAGACGAACGCCACCAAAACTGAGCTTACAAGCCATCGATGACACGAAAAATCGAGGAAGGAACCTTTAAAACTTAATGTGATTAAAAGAGACGACCAAAACTAAATTAACGATGACTAACTTTACTGACTATGACAAATGAAGCGAACCAAAATCAACCAAACAGCACAAAACCTTATCAACCAAAAACTGAAATTCGAAGACTTTGTGACACCCTAAATCCCCCGACAAACCAAGATAGGGACCAAAGGACTCCCGACATTGAAGTTTCAAACAATGAGCCAAATAATCACGATAGGCGGGAGGGGTATTTGAACTAAACTTAACAAACGACTTCTGTAGGTTAATCATCTAGCCTGACATATCACAAAGATCGTCTAAGGTACCAAAAACATGGTCCCCAAGCATCAGGAGAAACCTAGAAAAATAACAACAAATCATTGGCAAAGAACATGTTGGGGTTTGGTGAGTCCGACTCACCGCGGAAACAACCCCGACCCAAGGAACCACTCGTAATTAATAAAACCATAAAGCATAAATAAATAAGCACAAGAAAAGGAAGAACGAATCATACCCTTGAAGCGAGCTTCGCCCTCTCAAAATGGGCTCTTACTTGAAAGCCTTGAGCACCGCAAATGCCGTGCCTCCAACGGTATCCACCCACAAAGGACGAACACGACTTTTTAGGTCCGCTACCTTGGAGTTAGCAAGGTCCGACCAAAACCCAAGTGTTAATGGAGTTTAAGAGTTTTTCCCAAAATATGGAATGCTCTTTCTAACTCCCACTCAAGCACTTTACTCCAAATCCCAAGGTTGGTATATATAGAGGAAAGTATAAGTGGGAATTTCTATCCCATCAATGTGGAATCATGAAATTCCACAAGCTAAATTAAATTAAAATTGCAAACTAATAATAAATCTACAAGTGGCATTACCATGTGAAATGGGTTGGTGAGGACCACATGGAGAGTAGGGGACCATACTTGCTCCCCACTCAATACTCTCCTTGTGCCACATGTCCTTACCCACTTGCTCCCATATTCCTCAAGCTTCCCCATAGTGACCGGCCCTATGGCCCATTCACGAGCCCAGCCACGAGCCCAGCCCGAGCCCAGCCCCGCACCAAGATGCGGGCTGCTGCTGTGCGCGCAAGCCACGCACTTGGTGCGGGCTTGCTGCTGTGCGTGGCTGCTAGTGCGTGCGCTGCTAGCACGCCTAGCTTGCGGTAGCTAGCTACTGCACGCACCACGTGCACGCGGCTGCTAGCTGCTGCTGTGCGTGGCTGCTAGCACGCACCACGTGCACGCGGCTGCTAGCTGCTGCTGTGCGTGGCTGCTAGCACGCACCTAGCCAGCATGCTAGGCTCAGCTTGGTGCACTTGCTAGCCACCTATGCTTGGACATTTTTGCCCCTAGCATTCGGATGCTCGGGGCACTCCGATGCTAGGGGTATTTTGGGAATATGGTCGATTTATTATTATTTTGCGCATCTCGTCTTTTTATTATTTTTGACTCGACTTCCGACGATCGGTTTTGACGCTCCAAGCTCGAATTACCGACGTCTGAATATTTAACACTCGGGCGACGAATTAATTTCTTCCGAATTAATTCGTCGAGTCGGTTCGTATATTTTGCTTGGGTGTGACCCGAAGGGTTCAGTCAAGATTAAGCTGTAATATTAATATTAGTGATCGGAATCGGCTCACCCAAGTATTCCGATCACTTGATCTTACTGAATATATTAGCTTTCTAATAATTCTGAACCCGCTATCAGAATAATACACTTGTTCGAAGGACACCATTCTTTCAGAACAAGTGAGAGATAAGAGGGCTCTTCTAGATATCCGAATACGTGAAAGAGAGACTGATCCTCTACTAGGAGAAGCATAGCTAAAAGTACTTCCATACAAAGGACAAACAAGTAAGAGGAGAGAGGATCCCCCTGATGGAGGCCACATTGGTGCTAAAAGGGATACTAAGGATCCCCATTGACCAAGACCTGATAAGAGACTGTCGAAACACATTTTTAATAATATGAATCCAATATGAAGGGAAATCAATGGCATATAAGACACGGAGCAAAAAAATCCCACCAAACTCTATCATAAGCCTTATTCATATCTAGCTTTAACACTGCATAGAAACGCTTCCTATCTTTAGAAGAATTCATGGACCGTTAACGCATTGTCCGATAATAATCTCCCTATAACAAAGGCATTTTAAAAGTTCGAAATCAAATAGGGTAGAACTAAACTGAGACGGCTAGTGAGACATTTTGCAATGTATTTATAAAGGACATTGCACATGCCAATAGGTCAAAACTGAGACACCAATTTTGGACATTTGATCTTAGGAAGGAAACCCAAAACCAAAAACGTGTGATTCCATTCCTTTAGCATATAACCATGAGAAATAAGTACTGAACAACTAAAATGACAAAGGGCGTCCTACCAATGAGTCTCGAAGAAAGCCGAGGAAAAGTCATATAGCCTAGAGACTTATTATCCTCAATACTAAACATTGCCTTCTGAATCTCAAGAGGTGGTGTAGATAGGGAAATTAACTGTCGCTGTTGCTGAGAAGGAGAGACACAAGAAAGATTTAGCTTATCCCACCGTGGAGACTCAAAACCCAAAGGAAAAGTTTGAGTCGAATAAAGATCCTTATAGAAAGAGAGAATCGGAGAGCGAATACCTCCTAGATCACTAACCCATAATCCATCATTGATATTCATACTGTGAATCATGTTCCGACAATGACGAGACTGAAGTCAATGAACCATAAAAAAGAGCAAGCGAGAGTTATTATCCCCTATAGCATCCCATTTGACCTTAACCCGCTGACGCCAGTAAAGAAAGGCTGCTTGTGCCTTTTCTAACTTTTCGTCCCTAGTAGAGAGAAAAAGACAAATTAGAGGCGACTTGGTTAACTGCTGTTACTAGATATTTCAAGTTTATACCCTAAGCTTTGCGAGGGGAGACACACCAATTCTTTAAATAATCCCTAGTCACAGACAAATGTCGGGAGAGAGCAAACAAACGTTGGATATCCAGCAAATACTTGTGACAAAGTAGCTTAAATAAACAAGTGGACATTCTTCGCTGTTAAGCACACCAATTCTCTATTCTATAAGGCCTAGAAGTAGAACTTATAGACTCCGAATCCGATAAAATAAATTGGCAGCATGGTAAAAAAAGAGTATAGGTTGATGGAAGATCTTCGTATCTGGATGGTCAACAATCGACTAATGAGAAGCATAATCTCTATCTAAACGCTCAAAATAGGATTTGAATCCATTATGTTATTAGTCCAAGTAAACAGAGATCCTGAATAAGGAATATCAACTAACCCCATCTCCAAACGGGAATTAAATCCCTTCCACCAATTTTATTGGAAAAGTAATCTACTATATTGAAATCTCCCAATAACAGTGCATTAGGATGGACATAAGGATATCAGTGATTTTGTGCCAAATTGCTAATCTATCATCAACATGCGGCGAGCAGTATGGTGGTTGTGAGATGAATAAGGTGCGGTTTCTAGGGCTTACAGGGAAGACAAAAATTTTAAAAAAAAAAAATTGTGGAGGCTAAGGTTGGATCAAAATCTAAGTTGTGATGGCATGTTAGATAATATGAACTTCTTCAATTGGAATGTATTCCATTAATTCGTATATATTGCAATATAGGGTTATAAAGATGAATCTTAATCACGTTAGCAAATCTCAAAAGATATTTACAAAATATTTACAAAACTATATTCTTCTGTATAGTATAATATCTAGAATATTTATCATATATTTTATCAAGAATGTACACCACATAAAAAGCAAGGGATATGATATAGTTATATTGTACGCAACTCTCAACAATCAAAAGCTATATAAAATATTGGAAAAATTAACAAAAATAATCCGAACTATTGACTATCTTCTCATTTTAATCCGAACCACTCTTTAACTTAGAATAAACCAAAGTATAGGGGGTATTTGCTCATATTATTTTAGGTAAGTAAGCAACCTGTTAAACAGGTTAAATTATATGTTTAGGGCCCACTTTTAATTTTTTAATGGCATTTACTTCTTTTCTCTGCTATCACCACCCAAACTATAGTGGAGTATCAATCGTGGTTTTCCTCCATGAAAGTTCCTTCATCAAAGATCAATTTCACATGTATGACCTTTTATTTTCAAATTATGTCATCAAATTTTGTTAATTTCAAGTTTTTTTCTCTCTTTTATATCTAATTATGTATTTCCTTGCTTCTAACATTCCATTAAAATTTCAATTGCAATTGATGTTATTGGGGCTTAGTGGCGATATACATACATGGTAAGTTAACGCAACTTTCAATATTTATCGTATTTCAAACCTAATATATATACTATAAAGGGGAGTTTTTTCCCGAGTTTTTAGAGAGCCACGTAGGATTTAATTTTTTCAGCGCGCCAGGTAGGATAATAAATTTTAGTGGTAGCCAATTAAATATGAGATTATTAATTTCTTTTAGAATTAAATAATTTAACTGACACGTAAGCAAAATTGGTGAATCAGATAATCCAGTTTAAATTAATTAAATATAAAATATTATCTTTTAATATCAGGAATTTTATCTAAATATTAACAATTTTTAGCACATAAATTCAAACAAACCATGCATCGCACGGGCTTCATCTAGTTTTTTCAATTATTTGAAACTGCAATTTGGGGATGAATTTTTTTGCCTCGCAACCTCTAATTACATGTCAATTTGTGAAATTGTGTTGCTAAATTGCGTTGCTTTTTTTTTTTTTAGAAAGTATCTAAATTCCGCTTCTTAAAATTTCTAAAATAGCTGTTAAATTGCGTTTCTAAATCATGTATGTTGTTAAAATTAGGGATTTTCTACCTTAAAATTCTGGCATGGTGGTATGTTTAAGAGGCTTCCTTCTGGGCTAAAGTATGTTGGTGGAGTGGAAAAATCATTTGATGTAGATGTTGATGTTGATGAGCTTTATTGGTTTACTTTGGAGGAGTTGGCTAAAAAATATGGTAATTATTTAGTGATTGATGACATATATTACCTTGAGCCTAATGCAGAGAACTTTGAGTTGAAGAGGGTTTATAGTGATAATGAGGTTAGGACTTTGTCTGCCATTGTTTTAAAATGTAGGTGTGTGGACTGTTTTATTGTTTGTACTGCTCATGTAACAAAATTGGGTGGTGATGTAGAAAAGGCATGTGTAGGGGATGTTGTTACCAAAACAAGAAAAAAGTTGTCTCCTAGGAAACAGAAAGTGCCACTGAAAAACAATCAGGGGACCAGTTTGGGACTCTAAATAAAGAATGCAAAAATGGAGATAATGGGTCTTTGGTAGTTGGATCTAAACCCCCTTTATTAGTTACATCTAAAGCCCAAATTGAATTTTATATACAGGGCTCTGAGCTTCATCCCTACCCATCCCAACAAACTCCTATTACAGCTTCATTACTAACAAAAGAACCCTATCCCCCACAACAGTTACTGCCCTCACAACCTGAAAAATCTCAAACTAAAAAAAAAAACCTGAAATTTTTGATGAATGATTGAACACATTGGATGATCATCCTAGTCCTATAACAATTTATGAAACATATGCTGATATAGCTGCTTGGAATGCTGAAAATAAGGGAGGTGACAATGAGTTTCGATTAGATCAACCTGTTAACCAAGACCAAGATGAGGCTGACATTGAAGAGGAGGTGGTTGATGAAGAATTTACAGTTTTCTCTGGTGGGGATACCGATGATGATGAGTACAAAGATTCTAGAGAGAAGATAGAGGCTTGGAATGCTAAGGCCTTGTCCATAGCTAGGGAGTTACAAAAAAAGGTTATCGACGATGGACTTTCAGGTCAAACACAAGCCTTCTATTGTAGAAGAAGTTGTTGATCCTAAAGGGTTTGTTAGTGACTATGAGAGCAGTGGTGATGAGTTGCGATCTACAGATGAAGCTGATGAACATTGCATAAGGAATCGGAAGGAAAACAAGAAATCAGTTGTAGTTAACGCTCAAACTGATTTCTCAAAATTCAGGTGGTATGTTGGTATCAAATTTCCTAACATACAAGAATTTAGGGAATGTGTAGTTAGATATGTAGTTGCTCAAGGGAGAAATCTTCTTGGGTAGTTAGTGACAAAAGCAGAAATCAAAGACTTGGAGTTAAATGCAATTCTGGTTGCCTTTTTAAGCTTTATTGCAGTTGGGACAACGGAATAAAGTCATTGGTTGAGAAATCGGTGAAGGACCAACACACTTGTTATAGGAATATGGAGGCCAATCGACAGCTAAAGTCAACCTGGATCACAAAACAACTTCTAGAATTATTTAAATCGAGGCCACATTGGCCTGCAAAGGAAATTGTAGAAACCATTAGGATTGCTTACAAAGTTTTAGTGAAAGTTCCATTTGCTTACAAGGTGAAGTACTATGCTCATAAGCTACTTCACAGATCAATGAAAGAACATTATGCCAAGCTAGGTGCGTATTTAGCAGCTCTGAAACAATCAAGCCCCAACAACTACTTCAAGCTTAAGACAATCAAAACCACAGATCCACCCATATTCCAAAGGGTATTTTTCTATTTTGATGGTGTTAGGCAAGGTTGCATCAATGGTTGTAGGAAAGTGCTCTGTATAGATGGATGTTTCTTAGAAACCTTTTTGGGGGGCATGCTCTTGAGTTTAGTGGGTAGAGACGGAAATGAGCAAATGTACCCTCTTGCTTGGGCAGTGGTGGACAGTGAAACAAAGGATTCTTGGACTTGGTTTCTCAAACATTTGAAGAAGGCAATTGGAGAAGCAGATGGTGATGGCTGGACAATTATTTCAGGTGGGCATCAGGTTTTCACACATCACACTTTTTTCTTCTTCTTTTTGTTTGCTTGCTTTTCTTTTTAAAAAAAAAATTCTTACAATCATTATATATTTATACTTTCATTTGTTTTCAAACAATAATTTATGCATTGTAAGTTGTTTTCTATGAAGGGTATATTGACTGCTAAAGCCGAGCATAAACATTGTAGTCGACATATTTTTGCAAAATGGCACAGGGAATTAGGGGTGATGAGATGAAAGCAATGTTCTGGAAAGCTGCAAAGGCATACAATGAAGCAGATTACAAAGATTCTTTAGAGGAGATGGAGGAGGTCAACCCCGGTGCTGTAATTGCATTCAACAAACACAATCCCAACTTATTTTGCAGGGCATTTGTGAAGACTACAACAAAGTGTAATGTAATTTTAAGTAACATGGCTGAAACATGGAATGGGTATATCATACATGCACGAAATAAACATCTCATAGACATGCTTGAAGATATAAGGGCAGCTCTCATGCAAAGAATGGTGTTAAAAAGAAATGCTCTGGAAAAATGGACTAATAAAATATGTCCAAGAGTTACAGATAAACTGGAGAAAGAGAAGGCTGAAGTTGACTACTGTTGTGCACTACCTTCTAACATACATCAGTTCCAAGTGAACCACAGGCTGGACTCCATGACAGTTGATTTACAAGCTAGAAGCTGCACGTGCAAAATATTGAATTTGACTGGAATTCCATGTTATGCCATAAGTTGTATTTTTCTTATGCATCAAAATGCTGAAGATTGGGTTGATGATTGGTATAGCAAGGAAACCTATCTAAAAATTTATAGTGGTTCAATTAATCCATGTCCAGAAGAGAGACACCAACCTACCGTTGTTGCTCCACTTGATCCACCACCAATTAGAATAGGACCTGGGAGGCCTAGGAAAAACAGAAGGAAGCATCCTATGGAGGACCCTAAGAAAAAGGGAAAGCTAACAAAGCATGGAATAGAGATGGAATGTAGTGATTGCAAGTCAAAAAATCATAATAAAAGGAAGTAACCTGACAAAGACAACATTTAATCTTTGGAGCCTGTTGCTAAGAGAGAAAGAGGGAGGCCAAAAAAGGATGCTAACATCTGGGTGGTTTTAAGACTTTTAACTGAACCAACACACCACAATGCCACTGCAGAGCCTTCGAAAACTGGCAGAGGAGGAAGGGTGATTAGAGGGGGGAGGGGTAGTAGACATCTGGGTGGTTTTAAGACTTTTAACTGAACCAACACACCACAATGCCACTGCAGAGCCTTCGAAAACTGGCAGAGGAGGAAGGGTGATTAGAGGGGGGAGGGGTAGTAGACATCTGGGTGGTTTTAAGACTTTTAACTGAACCAACACACCACAATGCCACTGCAGAGCCTTCGAAAACTGGCAGAGGAGGAAGGGTGATTAGAGGGGGGAGGGGTAGTAGACATCTGGGTGGTTTTAAGACTTTTATCTGAACCAACACACCACAATGCCACTGCAGAGCCTTCGAAAACTGGCAGAGGAGGAAGGGTGATTAGAGGGGGGAGGGGTAGTAGAGGTGGTGGAAGAAGTGGTGATGTACGTGGTGGAAGAGGTGGTAGCAGGGGTGGAGCTAGAAGGGGTGGTGGAAGGACAGGTGGAAGAACTAATATGCCTATTGGGAGTGGAGTATTATTCAATGCTGATGGTAGTGTGCAATCTTTACATTAATAATACTTGGGTTATGTAATTTTGATCTTTGTATTAGTTTAGGTAAGTAAGCAACCTGCTAAACATATGTTTAGGGCCCACTTTCAACTTTTTAATTGCATTTACATTTAATTTCATTTTTTTGATTCATCTTTCCAAAAATAAAACATGTACATACTAGGAAGCAGGGGAATGAGCAGTAAGTGCGGTAGTACATGCAATGTAATGGATGTGTGTAACTCATTTGAATTGAAATGAACAAGAATTACGTTGTACTTCTGAAAATTTCAAAACATTGTATTATGCCTTGATAATTTCATCATTCCAAAATTTCAACTTCTAGAAGGGCATAAAAACTAACCTTACATATCAAAATTCATAACAAAAGAAATGTGATCTTATAAAATGATCTAACAATTCCAGCCAAAATGATCACAATTATTTTATTTATGATTATTATTTATTATGTTGCTTGATACATTATTTATTCTTTATTGCTTGATCACACCTTTGATGCATGTTTAAAGGGAATTGGTACTTGTAATCATGCTTAATAAGATAATTAATAATCTTGTTTAGGGTTAATATGATTATAAATTCAAGTGATCGCCAATAATAGATTTATTTGTGCATTAAATTCAACCAACATAGATAAACAGGTTTAGGGTTAATCCTACTGATTGCATGTTAATCAGAAAGCGCACATGAATACGATCAGAATAAAGTAGAGGCCTATTATTAGGGCAGGTTCAATCTCTTTTAGGTTGGATTTGTACCTTCATCCCCGGACCCTTAATTGGTTCATGACCTTATGGAGTTGACGATCTCTTGGATCGTTAAAGGGTGTAGCCTTCATCCTATGAATGGTTTACAAGTTCCTTAAAAACTTGTTGGCGACTCTTTTGCTCTATCTTCTTCCCTTTTGGACGCCACCGTACTTTAGTGTATGATCACAGTGGGGTTCGAGCTAGTGGGATTTAAGGCTTGAAATTATTCCCTACAGTTTTTGGCGACTCCACTGGGGAGGATTTCTATTTTAATTCCTGAATTTGTTTTAGAATGAGTGGATGAGACTCGAAAAGTTCTAAGTATTTCATGTGCGTAATTTTGATTAACATTATTGTCATATGCGTAAAAAGGATCTCATTGGAAAGACCATCCGTAATGAGTCAAAAATATAGGATTTTACACGTAGGAAATTTGAGAAATGTCTTTCACAACTAGGACTGAAATAACACCACGCAAAACTGGAAGATTTTATCGAGCACAGAAAGTTGCTGAGGCATGTGGGAAGTAGCGTCAGGGGCCAGAGCTTGGCGCCACACTTTTAGCCGTAGCGCCAGACGCTAGTATTGGCGCCAGGCGCTACAGGTAAAAGTTGGCACCAGTCTCTGTTTGCTGGCGCCAATTTCCCCCAATACCGAACCAGAAATATGCATTCTGATTTCGACCAGTTTTTCGTATTGTTTGCTCGATCCTACTTCCTGATTGAATTTTTTCTCACTTTTCTGAAACTCATATGTGTTCTACATATGGACATAACCCTCTGGGAATTCATGCTCTATCTACCCGATTGAACGCTCCATGCAACAAAGGGTACATCCGAGAATGTTGAATTCACCAAACCATGGAAGCGAGTTTTTTTTCTAAAACTCGCGGTGTCCCATCCACTCGCGCCAACCCTTCACGTTTAGGCTTCCGCGCGGTGCATCTGAACAATTAACCATGGACCCTCTATTGACTAAACCATATCCCAAACTTTAGAGAACTAGAGCCATGGTTAGGTTGCAAACGCATTGCATCATATTGTGCCTACTTGACTACTTGTGCATTATTTGTTGTGCATACTCTATGTGATTTTTCCTAACCGTTTGTTTGACTTGTGTTAAGAATAAATAAACTAATTAATGACTAAAGGACTTTGTTTAATTAATTAATTAATTAATTTGAGCTAATAAATAAACATAAATCCGAGTCATAGTTCCTTTAAGTCAACCCGGATTTTTATTCTCGTATACTGCACAAGCGTCAACTTGTTTTGGTCCTAGCCGGAGTTCTAGCAAGAACTACGAGTCGTACAGCCAATGGATCTGTAGCCCCGAGTTGTTTCTTTAATTTGGAGTTGGTTTCATCCCAATCAGAGTCGCAGATAAAACGTTATGACTAAAATACCACAGCCTGTCCAGTTTAATGCATATACGTGAAGTCTTAACTTAGTCTTTGCTTGAGTCTAGTTACATATTCTAGCCACACGGTCATGACACGAGTCTTAACATATCACCTACACTCACTAGTCTTAGCACACACTTTGATTATACATCACCATGGTCATGTCTTAGGTTCATGCACAAGTCGGTCTTTTCCATCATTTGAGTTGGGGGGTACATTCTATTCCTAATTCTTCATATCCCTCCATCTAAATCTTCTTTCACATTCTATTCCAATCTTTCTTCACTTCCTCCATCCATTGCATGTTGAATAAAGTTTGAGTCAAATAATTAACAAAGAATATCCCCAAATTCCTTTTCCACAATACTTGATCGAGGAGAGAAGGGCGATTAATCAAGGACAACCTCTTTATTCAAGTCTCGCTTTTCGATAAACCGATTCGTCAAAAGAGGAAGGCTAAGAAGATAATGGCAACTCAAGAAGAAGTCAATGATCTTAAGAACCAAGTGACTAACGTGACTGAGACACTGAAACTTCTCGCACTTAGGGTCGATGATCCCGTGAAGCAACAACAAATGAACCTCATGCAAGAGAGTCTAAGCAAGCTATCTAGTGACTATAAATTTCAGGGCATGAGTTCACAAGGGGTCTCGCTGGACAAGGAACTTCATCCGCATAAGTTCAACGCCACTGACATCCCTAATTCAAGGCAACAGATAACCCTTACTTCCATCTAAGAGCTTTTGAAACTATAATGAGCATTAAGGGTATCGATAAGAAGGTTTTCCCCTCTCTGTTCCCACTATCTCTTGAAACCGTTTGCCAACAATGGTTCTTCTCCCTTGACAAGGAGAAAACCTCTACCTGGGAATCGATAGTGAACGCTTTCGTTGATAGGTACAAGTGCAATATCCAAGTTGAAACCGACCATAGACAACTTGAGATGCTAAGTCAAAAAGAGAATGAAGGCTTTACTTCTTTTTTTAATAAATGGAGGGAAACTTCCGCCAAGATGATTGAGGTCCCCACCGAAAAGGAGTCTGTGAGGATGTTTATCAAGAATCTCCAAGAAAAGTATTCAAAGCACTTAGAATATCAACACAACTTGAATACTTTCAAGGTCGTTTATGACATCGGAATTGAAATCGAAGACGACCTCGCAAAGCAAAAAGCTACTAACAATAGTAACCACGGTGGCTGGAAAGGAAAGAACAACGACAATCCTTCTTCTTCCGAAAACGCCCACTCCAGTAATAATGAGTCAAAAATATAGGATTTTACACGTAGGAAATTTGAGAAATTTCTTTCACAACTAGGACTGAAATAACACCACGCAAAACTGGAAGATTTTATCGAGCACAGAAAGCTGCTGAGGCATGTGGGAAGTAGCGTCAGGGGCCAGAGCTTGGCGCCACACTTTTATCCTTAGCGCCAGACGCCAGTATTGGCGCCAGGCGCTACAGGTAAAAGTTGGCGCCAGTCTCTGTTTGCTGGCGCCAATTTCCCTAAATACCGAGCCAGAAATATGCGTTCTAATTGTTGGGGTTTAGTGAGTCCGACTCACCGCGGAAACAACCCCGACCCGAGGAACCACTCGCAATAATTAAAATCATAAAGCATAAATAAATAATCACAAAGAAAAGATAACGAATCTTACCCTCGAAGCGAGCTTCACCCAAAAAATCGTGGCTCTTACTTGAAAGCTACGAGCACGTCAAGCGCCGCGCCTCCGACGGTATCCACCCACAAAAAGGCGAACACAACTTTAAGGTCCGCTACCTTGGGGTAAACAAGGTCCGACCAAAACCCGAGTGTTATATGAGTTTAAGAGTTTTCCCAAAAATTATGGAATGCTCTTTTTAACTCCCACTCAAGCACTTCACTCCAAATGCCAAGGTTGGTATTTATAGAGGAAAGTATGAGTGGGAATTTCTATCCCATCAATGTGGGATCATGAAATTCCACAAATTAATTTAAAGTTAAATTAAATTAAAATTGCAAACTAAAAATAAATCTACAAGTGGCATTACCATGTGAGATGGGTTGGTGAGGACCACATGGAGAGTAGGGGACCATACTTGCTCCCCACTCAATACTCTCCTTGTGCCACATGTCCTCTCCCACTTGCTCCCATATTCTATGTTTCCCCTTAATCCACGGCCCTATGGACCGAGCCAAGCCACGAGACAATCCCGAGCCCGGCCCGAGCCCAGCCCGCATCCAGCTGCTGCTGTGGCGCGGTGCGGCTGCTGTTGTGGCGCGGCGCGGCTGCTGCTGTGCTAGCGTGCCTAGCCGCGGCAGCTAGCTGCTGCACGCACCACGTGCTGCGGCTGCTAGCTGATGCTGGTCGTGGCTGCTAGCACGGTGCGCTAGCACGCACCAGCCAGCCATGCTAGGCTCGGCTTGGTGCTTTCTAGCCACCTTTTCTATGACATTTTTGCCCCTAGAATTAGGATGCTCGGGGCACTCCGATGCTAGGGGTATTTTGGGAATATGGTCGATTTATTATTATTTTTGCGCATCTCGTCTTTTATTATTTTGACTCGACTTCCGACGATCGGTTTCGACACTCTAAGCTCGAATTACCGACGTCTAAATATTTAACACTCGGGCGACGAATTAATTTCTTCCGAATTAATTCGTCGAGTTGGTTCGTATATTTTGCTTGGGTGTGACCCGAAGGGTTCAGTCAAGATTAAGCTGTAATATTAGTTATATTAATATTACTGATCGGAAGCGGCCTCCACCCAGGCATTCCGTTCACTTGACCTTACTGAATATATTAGCTTTCTAATAATTCTGAACCCGCTATCAGAATAATACACTTGTTCGAAGGACACCATTCCTTTCCCACTTGTCCTTCCGGACAAGTGTGCATTAAGTGTATAGCCCTTATCCTATGTCTCATCATGTCTCTTCATGAACTACAAAGTAAGATTACTAGTCATCTCTGTTATGTCCAGAAGTGTTTCTCGAAATCCGAGTTTGACTGTTAATAAGCAGATGATTTCTAAAATCCATCTGAGCACGACCATGAATTTTTCACAGTCTCGCTCTTCGAGAGGCCTTGTAAACAACAAGACATGTTCCCTATTGTTAGTAGGGGGACATTTCCAGTCTTGTAATGTATCTTCTCTTACTAAGAGGACTCACCCGCCTGATATCTGTCTTTATAATCCCCAGTTACGGCAGACGTTTGGCGGATACCAAAGCGGACCAGTACTCAAACAAGAGATCTCCCACTTCTCATGGTCAAAGGAAAAGAGTTCTGATAGTAATAATGAGAAAATACTTATGACGATTTTTAAATCTCTTAAAGTATCCTCATAGGTCGATCCAGTTTGGTTCTAAACCAATACCTGTGCAAATGATTTATATCCTCATAGCACAAGAAACGGTGCTACAAATCATACTACACACTAATCTCTGATGGTCATCAATCGTCCACAAAATATGACCTTGATTAGGGATAATTTTTTATTAAAATATTCAATGTTCACTTAATAGGTGTTTCTTTATACAAGCCATTGACTTGATACCCTATTTTGAATATTTATTAAAATCGAATGGACTCATTATTTAATTCTAAACCACAATTAAATAGAGACGGAGTGATTTAAATTGCATGAAAATTTTAATTACTCCAAAACTGAATGGTTCATCATGGTGCTTTACATCAACATTGTTCAAAATTTGATTAAAACACTATAAAATGGAATTCAAAGCCAGTTCACGACATGCTTGATTCCCATTGCCTCAATGTGTTTGTTGTGCTTCACTTGAGACAAAGGTTTAGTAAGTGGATCGGCTATATTGTCATCCGTTCCAACTTTGCAAATTCTGATTTCACCTTCTGACTTCCATTCTCGAATCATATGAAATCGCCTTTGGACATGTTTGACCTTTTGATGTTCTCGTGGCTCTCTAGCCTGAGCAATAGCTCCATTGTTGTCACAATAGAGGTCTATTGGACCCTTGATGGAGGGTACAACACCAAGTTCATCAATGAACTTGCGAATCCAAACTGCCTCCTTGGCTGCCTCAGATGCTGCCAAGTACTCGGCTTCAGTTGAAGAATCAGCGGTTGTGCTTTGCTTTGCACTCTTCCAACTAAACGCTCCTCCATTGAGACAGAATATGTATCCTGATTGTGACTTGAAGTCGTCTCTGTCTGTCTGGAAGCTTGCGTCGGTATATCCCTCAACAACCAATTCATCTTTACCACCATAGACCAAGAATTTATCCTTGTTCCTTTTCAGGTACTTTAGAATATTCTTGGCCGCAGTCCAATGCGCCTCTCCTGGGTCTGATTGGTATCGGCTCGTAGCACTTAAGGCATACGATACATCTGGCCTAGTACATATCATGGCATACATGATCGATCCAATAAGCGAAGCATACAAAATTTGACTCATCCTTTCTCGCTCATCAGGTGTCTTTGGACACTGCTTCTTGCTTAAGGTTATGCCATGTGACATGGGTAGGTGCCCTCTCTTGGCTCCTTCCATTTGGAATCGAGCTAGTACCTTATCGATGTAAGTACTCTAACTCATTCCAATCATCCTTTTTGATCTATCCCTATAGATCTTGATGCCTAATATGTAATGAACCTCTCCCAAGTCTTTCATTGAAAAACATTTCCCGAGCCAAGCCTTTACAGACTCTAGCAATGGAATGCTATTTCCAATGAGCAAAATGTCATCGACATATAAGACTAGGAAGGCGATGTCACTCCCACTGACCTTCTTGTAGACACAGGACTCATCTGGATTCTTGATAAAACCAAACTTACTGATGGCTTCATCAAATCGCAGATTCCAACTTCTGCTTGCTTGCTTTAATCCATAAATGGACTTCTTAAGCTTGCATACCTTCTTAGGATTATTTTGATCAACAAAACCTTCAGGCTCTGTCATATACACAGTTTCTTCCAAAATCCCATTGAGGAAGGCGGTTTTGACGTCCATCTGCCATACTTCATAATTGTAATATGCAGCAATCGCTAGAAGAATTCGAACGGACTTAAGCATAGAAACTGGAGAAAAGGTTTCATCATAATCAATGCCGTGAATTTTCCTATAACCTTTTGCTACCAGCCTTGCTTTGTAAATAAATACATTTCCATTTTTGTCGGTTTTCATCTTGAAAATCCATTTACATCTGATAGGTGTGTAACCTGCGGGTAAATCAATCAAGTCCCATACTTGATTTTCAAACATGGAGTCCATTTCGTATTTCATGGCCTCTTGCCATTTTGCAGAGTCGGGGCTCGTCATAGCTTGCTTGTAGGTTGCCGGCTCATCTCCATCCACTACTAGGATGTCCTGATCTTCGGTTAATACAACACCGAGATATTTGTCAGGTTGAGATCTTGGCCGAGTTGACCTACGTAGGGTAATGGACTGAGCATTTGCATTGTCGGGTTGACTTTGCATATTTTGACTTTGACCAATGTCAACAGCTGCTCGGTAAGCACTTTGATTGTCAACTTGTCCTTGTTGCTCGTCCTCTCGAACTTCGTCGAGTTCGATTTTCCTCCCACTTGTCATTTTGGAGAGATGCTCCTTCTCCAATAAGACACCATCACGAGCAACAAACACTTTGTTCTCGGATTTGTTGTAGAAGTAATACCCTTTGGTTTCTTTTGGATAACCCACAAAGTAAACCTTGTCAGATTTCGGATGAAGTTTGTCAAGAATGAGTTTCTTGACATATGCTTCGCATCCCCTAATCTTAAGAAAAGACAACCTTGGCGGTTTGCTTGTCCATAATTCATATGGAGTCTTTTCCACTGCTTTTGACGGAGCACGATTTAGTGTGAGTGTCGTAGTTAAAAGTGCATGTCCCCAGAAAGAGATTGGAAGTTCACTAAGACCCATAGTAGATCGGACCATGTCTAACAGGGTTCGATTCCTCCTTTCAGATACTCCATTCCATTGAGGAGTTCCCGGAGGTGTCAACTCTGAAAGTATTCCATGTTCTTCGAGATGGTCATCAAACTCTTGGCTCAAATATTCGCCACCTCGATCCGATCGAAGCGCTTTGATTTTCTTGCCGAGTTGGTTTTCAACTTCTTTCTGAAATTCTTTGAATTTATCAAACGATTCAGATTTGTGCGACATTAGATAGACATAACCATATCTACTAAAGTCATCCGTGAAGGTTATGAAATACCGATAACCACTCCTTGCGGGTGTACTTATTGGTCCACATATATCGGTGTGTATTAGTCCCAACAAGTCACCGGCCCTTTCTCCTAACTTGGAGAATGGTTGCTTTATCATCTTGCCTAATAAACATCCTTCGCAATTCTCATAGGATTCTAAATCAAATGATTCAAGAATACCTTCTTGTAGAAGTTTCTTGATGCGTTTGATGTTTAATGTGGCCAAGGCGACAATGCCACAAGTAAGTTTAACTAGACTGTATAGTCTTAGCTTTCTTTGTATTGGTATCAAACATTTGTCTAAAAAAAAACACGTGAAAGTGTCATTCCATAAATATGTTCAAGACATCAAAACAAAAGGTCTTGATTTGATGAAAATGACGTCCAACGTCGGAAATACATCAAAAGTATGGTAGATAAAACTAAATAAGTACTACTTATTTAAAAAAAACATGAGATTACAAGTTTCTCTTGGATAGATCACTTCCATCCTACTTGTGAACTCGATTCCTCTTGAAAAAACCACCGCTCACTTGGTTCCTGAAAAAGAGTGTGTTGTGAGTCAATTTTTTCCGGTATCTAATACCTTTTAAAATTTCTTATATTCAAGTGTATAAGAAGATACCTGAGGTTGAGGTTACTTTTCCTTTCGCCTCATCATCCAGATACATGCCGCATTCTCTTTTGTAGTGTCCGGGATTACCACAATAGAAGCAGCGCATCTTCCTCTTGTCTTTGAACTCCTTCTTCCTTGGTCTAAGGGCAAAGTTAGCCTTCTTGCAAGAATAGGTCTTTTGGAGCTCTTAGATGACTTCCCTTAAGGACAGTGTATCCCTATTGGCGGTGAGACGCATCTTAAGCCCCACATACCCCGAGTGAAGAGAGTTAAGAAGCATGTGAGCCGCTTGCTCGTCTTCCACTGGTTTGCCAATTAGCTCCAGATGGTTGAATAACCTTGTCATGTTAATTACATGAGCTTTAAGTGGCATTCCGGGCCTAAGTCTTGCATTGTAGACTTTTCCCCATACCTCTTGTCTTTCTTTCGAGAGACAACCTTCTTGCGGTGGCTTGATCCTCATTTTGGAGAGTGACCTAGTCACATCCTCCACATGACCATCATAATTGCCCCTAGCACTCTTGGTGACCCTCATATTGACTACATCCTCAAGAGCTTTGAGCATCATGTCCGGAAAATAGCCGGAGAAAACCCCTCTCCATTGATCCGGGATGGAGTTTGCCATGAGTTTAGAAACTCTCTTGCAATCTATACTCCATTATTCATGAGCTTCATCACTCATGATCCCTTTCGAGTAGAAACTCGGGATTGGAGTGTCTAAGATATGCTCTAGGTAGCAATTTCTGAGTGTCTTTCGGAGTTCATCTTCCCATTCCTTGAAGTTCACCAAATTGAGCAAAATGGTAACTTTTCGGGAAGTTCCGGGTACATAAGGTCGTTGTCATTAGTTGAAGACATGATTCTACAATTGAAAGAATTTTAATGAAAAACCATTCAAAATTATTTAAATAAGATTGAATTTTATTCATGCAAATTTTTAATACTTATTTAACGTCTTATTGACACGTAAAATTTGTCCCTATTTTGTGAAAATAAGGCGATTCCAAGATCCGAAGAAACAAAGAGTGGTTAAGCATGCTTTGGCTTGTCTTAAACACTCAATCTTCTAGGGTAAGCATTGCCTTGCTAATGGCTCTAAGCCACTCTTGGTTAGACAATCGTCGCATCTAATGCATCTTTGACGATGTATCTCTTTTGCCACGGTATGTGAGGACTCCTCACTCATACCGATGAGTTAAACCAAAACCAACGTGCACACCCGGTGTGCCTTATGCCCTTGGAGAAGTGATGGCACCTCGCTTTGGCGTAGCCTACCATCACCATCGTCCGGTTAGTAAGTGTTGTTTTGGAAAGGCAAGTTTGACTCAATATTATTAGGGACCTAGGATTACTATGTTGGTTGATTTAAGTGAACTTAACTAATCATCGCAACATCAAGAAAACCTAAAACATGCATCTAACGAATAATTCACACACATATATATATAAGCATAAAATATAGAGCGAAATTATAGATGCATATTGGCAACTAGCATGACCCCTTGAATTCTTCATATCTTCAAAAGGTCTTCATTTGCAATTCAAGGCTTTGTCTTCCAAGATACGCCGTCTTCAAGACTTAACCAAACTATGCAAAAACTAGTGTCTACAACTAGGAAAATATTAAAGTACAAAAATACTTAACGGTGCGTAGACCGTATTTAGATTTACAAAAATACATAACGGCACGTAGTCCGTATTTTCTATCCTAGTCGGGTCCCACTAGTTGCCATTTCATAAAACCTGTGAGAGAGAATATATATATTCCATTCATCCATTCACTATTTGTGAATGGCCCATGCAATTTACAAATTTAAAACAAAGTAAAATGCATTTAAACAACGCGCGCACTAGTAACTAATCTAGGTGGTTAATCTGATTAACACGCCTAATTAAAACTATTCAAAGTTGTTTAACCGATTTTATAATTTACGTCATTAATAGTTGAAGCTCCCACTAAATTCCGCATTTCCTTAATTAATCTAATTAATTAAGTCGGTAGCACCCAAACTTGTCAAAATGAAATTTTGCTAATGCCGCTCAAAACCGAGGCCTAGCCTCCCAAAATTTTAATTAAAATAAACAAAATTAATTTAAATAAGTAAAACGGCAAAATAATTAACATCAAGCCTTACTACGGCTAGTCACCTCACCGCACCAAGCATACGCACATGCCAAAAAACGAACACACGACCCACGGCACACGGCCGTGAGCTGTTGCCACGGCACAGCTGCGCGTGGCTGCTGCAGCCCGCGTGCTGCTGCCGCGCGTGTTCTGCTGCCGTGCGTGGCTGTTGCCACGCGTGTGGCCGCAAGCAAGGCGGTGCTGCCACCTTGGCAGCCACATATGGGCTGATGTGCAGCCCGGCTCGCCAAGGTGGTGCATTGCCTCGTTTTGCGTGCCACGGCCTCGGGATTTGATCCCTTTTCGCGAGACAAAAATAATTAATTCTAAATTAATTTTAGAACTAATTTAGAGAGAAAAATAAAATTTTAAACAAGTCTAACTTAATAAAATTTTCAAAGTGCAAATAACCAAAATAATTCCAAGAACCATTCTTAATTAAATTGGTTTAGCTTGGTGCAACATAAAATTGAGGCAATTTCTCACTTTCAATTTAATCAATTTAAATTAAACTTGAGAATTTGACAAAGTAAAGGGGAGTTGGAAAAATATGAACTTTAATGTTCAAATGAAAATTCCAACATCTAAATTTTGTGAATCCTTGAAAATTATATCTTCCAACATGAAGATAACCAAATTTCTATCACAAAAATCGAAAATTTATGTTTCCAATCAACTCAAAATGATTAAAACATCAAAGTTTAACACAAAATAACATGGAATTTAGTGGTTTTTAAAGTTTCAATCACTTATCACAAATAAAGATTGAATCTTTAACACTTAGGAAGCCTCAAAAATAACACTTTCACACTAAAAAGAAATTAGTTTGCAATTATGTGAAAATAAATCAACCTTTAAGCATCAAATACTACCAAGTAAGTGTGATTTAAGGGGACATAAAAATGCAGAAAATAATGCAAATAATCAACCATATAATCAACAATTAATGCCATTAATTTCAAGGTTAGAAAAGACTTAAAATTTTTCGTCAAAAACGAAAAACCCCTCGAAAAAGGCATTTCTGGTCAGAATTTGGCTAAAATCACAGTTCCCTTGGGTAATAAACCTTTCCAGAACACGTTTTCCACCCAAAAATCACTAGTCTTGGGCGAAAATCTGGGTTCTGGGCCAAACTCGACATTAAAAACGGGATTAAAAAAATAAAACCGAGCTACTAATCTAATTAGCAACTTCAACCAGAAAATTAAGCCAAAATAAACCTTGAAAAACATGATTATAAAAATAAACGAGCGGGGCTCCGATACCGCTGTTGGGGTTTGGTGAGTCCGACTCACCGCGGAAACAACCCCGACCCGAGGAACCACTCGCAATAATTAAAATCATAAAGCATAAATAAATAATCACAAAGAAAAGATAACGAATCTTACCCTTGAAGCGAGCTTCGCCCAAAAAACTGGGGCTCTTACTTGAAAGCTACGAGCACGTCAAGCGCCGCGCCTCCGACGATATCCACCCACAAAAAGGCGAACACAACTTTAAGGTCCGCTACCTTGGGGTTAGCAAGGTCCGACCAAAACCCGAGTGTTATATGAGTTTAACAGTTTTCCCAAAAATTATGGAATGCTCTTTTTAACTCCCACTCAAGCACTTCACTCCAAATGCCAAGGTTGGTATTTATAGAGGAAAGTATGAGTGGGAATTTCTATCCCATCAATGTGGGATCATGAAATTCCACAAATTAATTTAAAGCTAAATTAAATTAAAATTGTAAACTAATAATAAATCTACAAGTGGCATTACCATGTGAGATGGGTTGGTGAGGACCACATGGAGAGTAGGGGACCATACTTGCTCCCCACTCAATACTCTCCTTGTGCCACATGTCCTCTCCCACTTGCTCCCATATTCCATGCTTCCCCTTAATCCACGGCCCTATGGCCAGAGCCAAGCCACGAGCCAAGCCTAAGCCCGACCCGAGCCCAGCCCGCACCCAGCCCGCACCCAACAACTAACGCGGTGCGACTGCTGCTGTGGCCGTGGCTGCTAGCACGGTGCGCTAGCACGCACCAGCCAGCCATGCTAGGCTCGGTTTGGTGCTTGCTAGCCACCTTTGCTAGGACATTTTTGCCCCTAGCATTCGCATGCTCGGGGCACTCCGATGCTAGGGGTATTTTGGGAATATGGTCGATTTATTATTATTTTTGCGCGTCTCGTCTTTTATTATTTTGACTCGACTTCCAACGATCGGTTTCGACGCTCTAAGCTCGAATTACCGTCGTCTAAATATTTAACACTCGGGCGACGAATTAATTTCTTCCGAATTAATTCGTCGAGTTGGTTCGTATATTTTGCTTGGGTGTGACCCGAAGGGTTCAGTCAAGATTAAGTTGTAATATATATTAATATTACTGATCGGAAGCGGCCTCCACCCAGGCATTCCGATCACTTGACCTTACTGAATATATTAGCTTTCTAATAATTCTGAACCCGCTATCAAAATAATACACTTGTTCGAAGGACACCATTCCTTTCACTAATTTCGACCAGTTTTTCGTATTGTTTGCTCGATCCTACTTCCTGATTGAATTTTTTCTCACTTTTTTGAAACCCATATGTGTTCTACATATGGACATAACCCTCTGGGAATTCATGCTCCATCTACCCGATTGAACGCTCCATGCAACAAAGGGTACATCCGAGAATGTTGAATTCACCAAACCATGGAAGCGAGTTTTTTTTCTAAAACTCGCGGTGTCCCATCCACTCGTGCCAACCCTTCACGATTAGGCTAGTGGGATTCGAGCTTAGTGTATGATCACAGTGGGGTTCGAGCTAGTGGGATTTAAGGCTTGAAATTATTCCCTACACTTAACAATCTCGAATTTCTGTAACAATGGCGAACGACTAACTATACTTTAAGAATTTGTAGGTTTTTGATTAATGGCGGGTTGATTATTTTGGGGGAATATCGATTATCGAATATGACTTGTGTTTTTATAATGGTGGATTGATTATTTTCGTCGGTTTAGGGTCTTAGTGGGGGGAAGTGGAGGAGGGCATCGTGGTGGGGGAAAAGAGGAGTGGGGAAATCGAGGGTGGGTCTTGATGTAGGGCTAGGGCAGCTAACCTGGGGAGTCTAATCTTCAGCAGGGAAGGTGGGTTGACAACACCGGCAATGGACGGGAGGAGAATAGGGTGACTGGGCGCACTAATGATGGGGGATGATTTTTAAAAAAAATATATTATTTAATTATTATAAATTAACCATGGTTAGCTTTTTTTTTGGTTAGTTATTTTAATTAAAATAGCTATTCTCTTTGGTAACCAAAAATTCAAGTTTACTAAAGATAATAATTTTTTCCCCAATTTACCATAGAGAAAAATAAAAAATTGGGTGTTACCAAATGAATTTCCCAACAAATTTTGTGAACTTGGGATAGAGTATACAAGGAAGAAACAGGCATATCTTTTTAAAGAATCATGTCAAAGTTTTAAACAACAAAAAAAATATCAATATCAAGGGGAAACAATCCCAACTAGTTGATTGATAGCAGTTTCATGTTTCCATAATGTTTGAACAAGATTTCAGAAATGGAAAAGGTGATCTTGAGTCTTAGTAAAAAGCTAACAAAAAGGACATAAAATTGAAACACTAATATGATGGTGAGTCAGATTAGCCCATGTGGAAAGAGCAGTACTTTGTATGTAATAATTTCCATACAAACGATTTAAGTATAAGTTTGGGGACTAACATTTTATATTTTTCACCTTTTGGGACCTCCCAATTTTTTTCCACCGTTTAGGACCTCAATATTACAATCCGGCCAAAAAGTGAGTCCCTTAGGTTAAAAAAGTCAGTCCCTTGGGTTAAAATGTTAGTCCCCTAAAAAGTGTCAGAAATAAAAATATTCCCCCCCAAATATGTTAGTCCCTTATTTAATGCACATGCTGATTGATTTGATGGGGGTGTGTAAAATTAAGACACGTGGGCACGGGGAATATGAAGCTTCTGAAACGAGTGGTCCAAAATAAAACGATTCGTTTTCTTTTTTTTTTTGGGAAAAAAATGAACCCAAACGCTGCGTTTGGAATATAAGTCAGTACTAACCCATTTTAGGCACCATTTTTCTCATTTACTCCCCTGCCCAAGCTCTGCAAATTCCCTCTCCGTGTGAATATTCTTCGTGTTTGGTGGCTCTCAAATCTGATAATTCGAGCAGGATTTCGCAAGGAAATTCAGATAAGCACCCTAAACTTCAATTGTGGTTGTTTATTTTTTTGAAAATGTATGTTTTTTTATCTGGGTTGAAATAGGTTTTAGGGTTTTGTAATTTTGTTACTGATTGCTTGAATTATGCGATTTTGTGTTGAAATTGGATGTTGGATGTGTTCGTAGTTGTGTATGTTTAGGTTATGTGTTTGTTCATTGATTTATTTAGCTGGAAGTACTCAAAAATTTGAGTTTGGGTTAGGGTTTAGTTGAAAACAGAGTGTTAGTGTTAGATGTTTAAAAAATTGTTGTGTTTGGTGATTGTAGGAGTGAAATGGACGGACTTGAAAATGCACACCCTATGTTACACCTATATGTCCTCCGTTTTCATGTTTTCCCAAGGCTGGACCCAATTGCAACTGCTGGGGCCTCCAACACATGTAGGAGGTGGAGGGAGATGATACAGTTTGGCCTGGAGGAGGCTAATCCTGTTCTTGGCATGGAGCAGATAATGGTGCTCCATGTATTCCCAAAACTTACTTGGGGAGACCAACTTGAGGCTGGGAGGGTGTGTATGGACTGGCATAGGATGGTCCATAAGCGTAGGATTGTTGCATACTGTCATTTTAACAACTTCAATTCAAACAGGGGTTGGGAAGCTAATGACATTGTTGACAATGAGGGTCATGACTTCTGGGCTCACATGAAAGGGGACTGGACAGCCTACTGTGATGGCTTCCCTTGTTTGTTTGGGGAGGATTAGTCTGTATTGTGGGCTGGTTAGGATGAGTAGTTGTAGTTAGCATTTTGGGGTTAACCTTGGTGGTTGTAGCTAACAATTATGGGGGTGTATTGTTTTTTGGTTGCTTTTATCCCTTAGGGAAGTAGTGTTGTAGTTGATACTTTATATTTTGGTTGTCAATGCTTGGGTGACAAGGTGAGGTTGGTTTTTGTAACACCTTGTCACATTTGACAATATTGATGTAATTGAATCTTATGATATGAATGAAGTAATGATGTTTTATATGTTGTCCAAACTGTGTTGTGATTGGTACTTAACTTGATGGATAAATTGGATGTTATATTAATTTTATGCACCTTGTTCATATCATAAAAACTTAAACTCAATGTTGTGTAGAAATGGCTGATGACATTTCACCCTACATCATTCTTCATCATGAAGGCCAGTGGAAAAATAACCCAATTTCAGAATATGTTGGGGGACAAGTCAAGGTATTCAATGAATTGGGTGATGATTTTTATGGTACATTTCTAAAATCCCTTATCAACTCTTTAGGATACAACAATGTTATAAAGTTGCACTACTGTGATCCTTTGAAAAATATGTCAAATGGTGTTAGATTCTTATCATATGATGATTGCACTTTTACCAAATTTAAGAGTATATTGTTTGAGTATAAGATAGTTGATGTGTACATTGAACATGATCATGAGGATGTACATGGTTTTGATATTGGGTCAGGGAATGCTTTTGGGTGTAGTAGTCAGTCCTTTGTAGTGGATGAGCCTGAAGAAGTTGGTTTAGGTCAGAATGCTTGCATTATCAATTTAGAAGATTTCATTTACTATGAGGAGGAGGGGAGTGATAATGATGATGTTAAGGTGAAGGAAGTAGGGAGAAACTGAAGGTGGATGTAGATAATGAGTATCAGTTTACTCAAGAAGAACAGTCTCTGAATAGACTTGCATCTAGGACAGGGGAGGGAAATAGATGTTAGTAATGATGATGGTGAAGAGTCTGCTTCTGACCCAGAATCACCCCCCACTTTGATAATGAGGAAGACTGTGGTTACCTTCTCCCACAACCTGTGAACACTAAATAAAAAAAAACCAAAGTTTAACTTGAACAAACCACTTAGGGGGAGGGTGGAAGTCCAATCACCATTTTACTTAGGATAAGAATTTGAGGATGTTGTGGCACTAAAGTCAGCAATCACTTCTTATTGTGTGAGTATATGAAGAGATGTTCACTACACAAAAAATAATAAGAAGAGGATTGGTGCTAGTTTAAAGGGAAAGAGTGTCAGTGGTATTTATGGGCCTCACTTTAGGGAGGGAAAGGGACAATGAAAATGAAAACACACTTTCCACAACATAATTGTGGTAGATTAGCTAAAGTGAGTAAGATCAGAGCATCATGGAATGCAGCATTACCATCCAAAGTTCAATGTGAACCCTTACTTGAAGTGCCAGGAGATTGTGGATACAGTTTGGACTAAATAGGGTATCAAAAACACACTATGGATGGAACTTAAGGCAAGGAGAATGGCTCAAAAACTGATATTGGGTGAGTATAGGGAGCTATACTCTTTGTTACACAGATATGCACAAGAGATTCTTAGGTCTAACCCTGAGAATACAATCAAGTTCAAACTTAACAACAATGTGTTTAAGAGAGTGTATGTGTGTTTTGCTGCCTTGAAGAAAGGATTTCTATCTGGATGTAGGCCATTTTTTGGCTTGGATGGTTGTTTCTTAAAAGGTCCATTTGGTGGCCAATTGCTAGTGGCATTAGGGAGGGATGGAAACAATCAAATGTTTCCAGTTGCTTGGGCTTGTGTAGAAGTTGAGAACACTGAAAGCTGGACATGGTTTCTAGAATTATTAGCTGATGATTTGGGAACTGTTGATGGGGGAGGCTTCACCATAATGTCTGATCAGCAAAAGGGTTTACTTAAAGCAGTGGTTGATGTATGGCCTTGTGTTGAGACAAGAGTTTGTGCCAGACATGTCTACTACAAATTCAGGCAAGTGTTTAGAGAGAGTTTGTAATACAGACTTGGCTTTTGGAGAATAGCAAAATCAACTACTGAGAGTAGATTTAAGAGGAATCTGGATGAGTTCAGTAAGATTTCAGTTAAAGTAGGGGAAGATTTTCTCAAGAGAAATTACATGAAATGGGTGAGGGCATTCTTCACACCACAATCCACATGTGACAGCATTGACAACAACATGAATGAAGTCTTTAATGCTTATATTATGTCTAGTAGGCATAAGCCTATTATAACAATTTTGGAGGACATAAGGGAAAGATTGATAAAGAGGCTGCATAAAAAAAGGGATTTCATTGCCAAAAAAGAGATCAATATATGTCCTAGAATCCAAACAAGGTTAGAGAAGTCAAAAATTAATGCTAGGGGTTGGTCTGCTTTTTAGGATGGCCACTTTGCTATGGAGAGAGGGAGGGAGATACACAAACAAGATATGTTGCAATCTTTCTAGACAAGACATGTAGTTGTAATGCATGGAAAATTAGTGGTGTGCCATGCCATCATGTTGTTGCAGTTATATGGAAGGCAGTTGAGCATCCTGAGCACTATGTCTCTGAGTGGTTTAGTAAAGAAACCTATTTAAAGGCATATGAGTATCCTTTAGAGCCTTTGAATGGTCCTAAACAGTGGCCTAAATCACCTTATGCACCAATTCAAGCACCACAAGTGAAAAAGGTTCAGCACAGACCAACTACTAAAAGGAAGCCATCACTTGGTGAGGTTGAAGGCATTAAGTTGACTAAAAAAGGGGAAACTCACAAGTGCAGCAACTGCAGAGAGCCACGGCATAACAGAATCAAATGCCCACTGCCACTCAAACAACCTGCCATCCAAGGTCTACCAAGAGTGCATCACAGACAGGAGAGTCATCAACTGCAAAGGCTAAGAAGAGAAAGCAGACCGAACAGCAGCCTGATCAGGCCATTCCTACCACCCAGCAAAGTCTGGTGAACCTGCCTATGCATCAGAGAGGTGTTGGTGTCTATACATACCCAAATGGTACATCAGACCTGCTATGGTAAGCTAGCAAAATTTTGAATAATAACAAAGTTTAGTAATTACTGTAGGTTCAAATAATAACAAACTTTTGAATAATTAACCTTTTATTCATAATTTTTGCAGCCAATTCATACAGCACAGACCACTCAAACACAATCCAACCTGGGATCAACTACTACAATAGTTAGCATGTACTAACAAGGTATTTTCCAACATACACCCTAACTTAGTTGTACA
The DNA here is from genome assembly GCF_001683475.1 of Chenopodium quinoa. Lineage (NCBI taxonomy): Eukaryota > Viridiplantae > Streptophyta > Magnoliopsida > Caryophyllales > Amaranthaceae > Chenopodium > Chenopodium quinoa. The sequence goes on from NW_018742249.1 coordinate 128,489, forward strand.
TATACATTTAACAGTCACCTTAAGCAAAGCTAAGATTACAATCCTATAAATTGAAACATGATTCTTCCTGATTTCTTCCATTTCATGTAGTCTGTCATTGCTTTGTATAAGTTTGATCATTTCTGTTTTCACCTCCCAGTCATAATCATCATCAATCCACTCCCAAAAATCACATCCATTGGGTTTCATGTAATTTTGGCAAGTGTGGAATCTCCTAAAAGGATTCTGGTCGTTCTTGAAATTCTCCTGGTAACCCTTCTTGAACATGATGAGTGTCATTTATGGCACTCATTTGTTCTCTTTTAGGATGATTTTAGATTGCTTTTGTAGCTCTTTCCTTTCCTTTCTCTTTATTTTTGCTATTTATTTCTTCAATTTACTTTTTACTTAGTTGATTTTCCTTCTTCATGCATTTCTTGGTTTATTTTGTTATTTTCTCTTTTATTTGCTTGTTTTCTTTCATTTTTCAGGTTAAGGTCGTTATACAAAGATTCATGAGGCCCCTTCCCAAGTTTGGCATTGATTAGGATGCCCATTGTTCTCCATTTGAAGCTCAAGCATGGAGAAGTGTAAGTTCCCAAAGACCTTAGGTCGTGCATTCAAGCCGTGGGGGCACGATTTCTCGTGTTGAACCCACAAACATGGAGTTTGGAAACTACAAGGTCCCGTGTTTATCAAGAGAATTGAGTGGAATGCACGAGGAGCATCGATATGATGGTGAAGAGGGTTGCCCTGTTCCCAGGCGCGGGCGCGCCTGTCTGGGTCTCTGTTCCGTACCTAAATTTGCGCGGCCGCGCTCCCCCTTATAGTTAGTCGCGCCTGTACGGGTCTATTTTGGACGGTCTAACTAACTTTTCTTTGTTAGTTTTACTATATTTAGATTTTCCCTCTATTCTTGGGGGAGAGTTCATTTTTAGAATTAGAATAGAAGTAGGTCAGATTTTTAGAGAGAGAAACTCTAGTTTGTAGAAAGAGAAGTTCTTGCTGATTGATGATTGAAGATTGATGATTCCAAGTGTTTTCTCCATTGATTTGAAGCAAGTTTGTAAGGATTTCTTTACTTTAATGCAATCTTAGTTTTGATTTCAATTTCTTTGTTAATTGTTCAAGTTGATTGATTTTTGAATTGATTTTATCTTGATTAATATGATGATGATGAATTTGTTGTTTAGCTTAGTTTTGATATTGATTTCCATGAATTGTGAGTAGTTTTCTTGCTAGGGGAATGGTGAAGCATATATGAGTAATGGATTTATGCTAATTGGGGGAAATTGATGGAGTTGATGTTGTGATTAAATTGGTTGATTGATTATGTGCATGTGTGTGTTTAATTTAGGAGTGATCAACCTAGTTACTCGCACTAGATTGCATTGTAATCTCACATTGATACGGAAAATTAATTTGTATCTTGCATTTGTCTATTGAGTAGGTTTACAAGGTTCCTAGCTAGAGTCTCTCGTAGTTGGCGCTAGTTTGACCTCTAGGAGATTAGCCTACCATACTCTCTTGATTGCTTAATTGATTTTCCCTCGCAACACTCGACTTAGTTATCTCCAATCCCAATTAGTTTAATTCATTCCGAGTTTATGTGGATTCTAACCCTAGTGCTTGATAAATTTGATTCCATTTCGATTGTTTGATTGTTTAGAATAGACACGCCTTACTTCATTACTTCGAGATAGCTTAGCTTTAGCATTAGCATTCACCTCCCATTCCTAGTGGTTCGACCCACGAATTACTCCTATACAAGGTATAAGGGTGTGTTGAGATATTACAAATTTTGTTTGACCGAGGGTAGATTAGTTTTCAACGACCTAGTCTCCACCCTTATTCTGAACATCTGCAGAAATTTGTGACACCATCCATATTTCTGTTTTTGCCAGAGATTGTAGAAGAAAAATGAACGTGAAGGAATCAAGGCTTGTTGCTTATGGACTGAAGCCTTGCTGCTGCTGCTTTTTTTTTTTTTTTTTTTAATTAAAATGGCTAGTTGTAGCAGCAATCATTTTTGGGGAATTATTTTGCTGTTGAAAATTTGGATAATATCCTTTTATTTTGGATATTGTTGATTTTATTTATGAAGGAACTTACTTATTTTGTGTTAATTCCAATGAGGGGACTGACTTTTTTTGGAAAGTTATGAAATAAGGGACTAACTTTTGCTCAGGTAAGTTAAAGTTGGGTTAAATGACCGGAAAACTAACTAGAGGTCCCAAAAGGTGGAAAAAAAAGTGGGAGGTCCCAAAAGGTGAAAAAATGAAAATATTATACTTAACTCCATACAAACTCAATCTATTTGGTGATGTTTTATAGTTTTTTTTTTTTTTTTTTGAAAGAATGTTTTATACTGTAGTTTTTAGTATACACTAGTTTTGTGCCCGATGCGATGCCAGAATTGGTTATTACATTTTGAGATTTTAATCAATTTTCAAAATATATCTCTAAATCTCTAATACAAAATTAGTTAGAAATTGATGTGCTTTAGTGACGATTTAAACTATGTAGTAGTAAGCATATAAATGACTAATAATAATATTGGTAATTTTTTTAAAGTTATAATCTAATTATTTTTTGAATAAAATTATAATTCAATTTATACATATGAAATATTGGTATTTTATCGAAAATAAAACTCTCAACTAACAATTTTGTCCTAAAATTCTATCCAAATTTGATTGAAAATAGAATTTTAAACTAATTTATTTAGCCTTTTAAATCTATCTAAATATATCCAACGTGGCAAGACACTTAGCGAAAAGTTAGAACGCCAAGTGTCGCAATGTCGTAGACTGGTTAAAAGTTTAACTTTATATATTAGTTACTAGTTTTGTACTTTTGTGCCCCGTGCGATGCCCGGGTTGTTTATGGAATTTTAAGATAAAATTATATTATAATTCAATTTAATTGATTGAAAATAGAATTCTAAATTATCTTTTTTTTTCTACAAAGTCTATCATATATTTATCCAACGTGGTACAACACTTAGCGAAAAGTTAAAATACTATACGATGTTGTCTTGTGACCTAATTATAAGTTTATTATTTGGTATTTTATCGAAAATAAAACTCTAAACTAACCCTCTTATTCTAAAATTGTATCTAATTTGATTGAAAAAAGAATTTTTAACTAACTTTTTATTTTATGAATCTATTTAAATCTATCGAAGGTGGCGCGACACTTGGCGAAAAGTTAGAATGTCAAGTGTCACTATTTCGTCACCTGGCTAAAAGTTTAGCTTTATATATTAGTTATATGATTTTATTTTATGAATCTATTTAAATCTATCCAAGGTGGCACGACACTTGGCGAAAAGTTAGAATGTCAAGTAGGAATGGCAACGGGTCTGATTGGGGTCGGATGTGGCTAAATCTGAATCCGATCCGTTTAGTAAACGGACCCTGGACTCGGATCCAAATCCGAGGCCGAATCCGAAAAATCCGAGTCGTAATTTTCGGATCCGAATCCGGTCCGTTTATTCGGACCTCCGAAATGTTCCGAATATTTTTTTTTTTTTTTGTAATGTCATGCATATACCTATAATTGCTTGTATTGTCATACCAATTAAAATATAAACATAACATATTTAAATTATAAACTAAGTTACATAACAAAATTTTGCTACAAAACAAGCAAATAATTATCCCAAGTTATAGAGCATATGCTTATACTTTTGGATTCGGACTCGGATCGGACTCCGTCGGACTTTGCGTAGGGTCCAAGTCCGATCCACCTCCTATTCGGATTCGGATCTATTTTATCGGATTCAGATTCGGACTAATATTAAACGGATTCGAATCGGATTTTTTCCTTCGGATCGGATCATATTCGAATCGAACTCGGATTAAATTGTCATCCCTAATGTCAAGTGTCACTATTTCGTCACCTGGCTAAAAGTTTAGCTTTATATATTAGTTATATGATATGATATTTTATCTATTATTAAGAGTCTCTTTTTCAACTTTTATCCAAAACATTCCAAACTCTATTCCTCAACTTTTGTTAACTTAACTTAAAAAAAAAAAAAAAAAAAAAAAAAAAAAAAAAAAAAAAAAAACCTATCAATTTCCATGGTAACTTCCTATCTTAAAACTTCCATTAAACAAATTCAATAACTTCCATAATCGTACTTGCAAAAATAATAAAACTCCGTAATACTGTAGTAATAAAAAAAATAAAAAATAACTAAAAAAAAAAAATCAATAGTATGGAACAATTGTTTTACATCCTAGGTATTTGCGTAGAACGCCTCTTGCACATTACTTATATGGTAGTCTAAGTGCCATCTAAGCAGTGTTGTAACTAGTATCATTATATAAGTTCAACCAGTTTTTTTCTAGAGTTTTGCTCCTTTATTTATAATTACAATTCATCAAAGCATTGTTCAAAACTATTTTTGATATTACAAATTGTCAATTTCAACATTCAAATTTAGGCAATGCATAAAAAGGCTTAAATTTAGATGGACAGCAATAATAATGGTCAAACAAAAGCTGATCTAAAACATGCTTACCAACAATGTGTTGTTTTAACTAAATTTAGCTGAATATAGCAAAATTCTAGAGTCGTTTATATAAAGAAATCATAGTACAAGAAAAATAAATAGCAAATGAAGCTATTTCAACCATCCTTGCCTCATTTACGGGTAAAAAAAATCGTATGCCATCAACAATGAAGTCATCTCTTCTAGGCAACATTTTGGCCGTGTTATTTCTTGTGGTGTTTGTCTCTAATGTTCATGCCAAGAGGCCAAACTTCCGGCCTGGTCCGTGGAGAATCGGTAGGGCTACCTTTTACGGTGGCCCAGATGGTTCAGGAACTTATGGTAATTACTCCTTCATATTATTACTCCATCCATCTCTAAAAGTTTTTCTATTTGGACAATAATTGTTTCACAATAAACCAAAGCATAAAGAACTTATAGAAACCGGAGTATTATTTAGTCATGTCGCTATTATTGTTATTATTAATAAATTACATAGCTAGATTCCATTGAGTACATATGCATATATGTGTTCATAGATTACGCATGCATGGTGAATTTAAATAGCAATGTGAGAAATGATGAACCTTTTCCTAAGAAAATTTATGTGCCGCTTGACACTCCTTTCTCTTTGAAATGGTAAATGAGAGTTGAGCACAATTTAGTATGAAATTATTTTTAATATTTCAAAATAAAAGATTATAGAGCTTTATATACTCTATATACTACCTCCGATACATATTATTTGCAACGATTTGACATAAAGTAGAGAGGAAAAATGTCTAATCGTTGCAAATAATATGTAACGGAGGTAGTATTAAAGCTACGATTCTTAATAATCAGAGGTGGTTTTAAGCATGTGCAGGACAGTTGATCACACAAGGCCCTAAAGCGAAATTACTTACAAAAAAAAAAAAAAGGGTTCCATTTTTTGAAATTTACTTATATACAAAATAAAGAGAAAACTTGTTAAAATCTGTAATCTATTCTTCAATTTTGTCCTAAAATTTATATTTTAATTTAGTATTACCTTGAATTTTTATTAGTCGCAACTTTTGGGTATTATTTGTGAGATATAAAATATTCCAAAGTAGAAACTAATAAAAATCGAAGGTAGTATAATATTTTTCCTTACACAAAAGATTTTAAGGCCTAATTTAACAAAATTGCACAGGGTCATTTTTCAGTGTTAGCATTTGTAGCCCTGCTTGTAATTATATAGTTGAGCATCTTACCACCAAGCAATGTTACCTTTTGATACAAAATATTAACATCTATAACAAATTTATTTACAAGAAAAAATGTAATAACCCAGGCCATCACCCAAGCCCAAATACTAGGTTTTTTTCAAAAGAAACATAACTCACAAATGAGTTGACATTATTTGTCTCACCTTAAATAAATAAGAAAAAAAAAATATCACACTACTACTCCCATTATAAATTGGTTTTAGGAACAATCATATTGGACTTGTATGTGGTCAAACTCTCCTCCAATACGAATTTATAATTTATATACGGCCCAACAAGATCTATCAGTTTTACTTAAAAGTTCAATTCCATGGGTGAACGCATTTGCATAGAGTACATGAAAGTGCACAAAGTTGATTAATGTTGATTTGAATGTAAACAGAGGGAGCATGTGGATATGGGGATATATCAACCAAAGAAGGCAAAGGGGGGTTTGGGGTGCAAACTGCAGCTATAAGCACAGCATTGTTCAACAATGGAGCAGCTTGTGGCTCTTGTTATGAGCTCAGTTGTGAAGAGCCTGCAAAGGGCTGCAAAGCTGGTGCGTCCACCATCACCATTACCGGCAACAACTGGTGCCCTGATGGAGGGTGGTGCAGCCCTCCCCAGGAGCATTTTGATCTCACTCAACCAGCCTTTCTTCAAATTGCTGAGTACAAGGCTGGCGTTGTCCCAATTAAATATCGCAGGTTTGTAACTCATGAAGTACTCTATTTGTTTGGATTATTTGTCACACTATCCTAAATCCTAAGAATCTTACTCCTCATAATGCTGCATATTCTCTTAAGTCGCTATTCATGAAGCAATGAGCTAAGGAGTTATTTACAGAACTTCAGAGAAATCAATCTTCTTGAGAACTTTCAAACACTGGCTTTATTTTCATAAAATATAAATTATTTTCTACTGTATTTAGCTTGTAAAGCTGCAAAGTTGATACATTACTTACCACAATTTTCTTTCTTTCTTTTTTTTTTCCTTCCATATTGCAAAACTAATAAAAACAGAGAATCAGAGTAACTGAATCGAATGTTTATGCATGACATGCAGGGTTCCATGCATAAGAACAGGAGGAATCCGTTTCAGCATATCTCCGCATTCGAACCCCTACTACCTGCTCGTGTTGATATGGAATGTCGCAGGTGCAGGAGATGTAGAAAGCGTAATGATAAAGGGAGATAAGGGTAAGCCATTTAAACCAATGAAGCGCAACTGGGGCCAAAACTGGGAGAGCGATGACAATTATGTAGGGCAATCAATTACCTTCAGAGTCAGAACCAGCGATGGCAAGAAGTCTACTTCATGGCATGTTGTCCCAAACACTTGGCAGTTTGGTCAGACATACGAAGGCAAGAACTTCAGATAAATTTTGCCGAAGCTTACGCTCTTCACCAGCTAACACCAAATTCCTTCTGAAGTTTGACGCTGATATATAATCATCACTAGTTTATCTGCTCTAAAGTAGTACTTTTGCATGCAAAATTTAAATAAATAAAGAAAAAGGGAAAAAAATATATGCTCTATTTAGCACCAAAACTCTTCAATATCTCAATATATACACGATGACGTGAATTCATGTAGTGAGAAACTGCGAAAGCAAAAAGCAAAAACTGAATATAAATAAAACTCAGGCTAGAAGAAGAATATGTGCGCATATACTTATGCAGTACTTCAATTCTGTGTCACTCGCATTACTCCATTTTGAGGGTGATTTCCTCTAAACACATGCAGGTGAATAGATTTGTCCTCTGTGTATTAAAAGCACAAATCCCACAAGTCCGATTGTCATGCAAGCCTTAAACCTCCCAGTACAATATGTATGGTATCAAACTCAATGTTGACCTAAAACCCTCCAAACCATCAGTGCCAAGTTCAATTTTCCGTCTTCTTTAACATCACATCAGAAAATCGTGCAAAGAGATGTCTTCAGTTCATAACATTCCCCATATAGCATAGGATAGCCCTAAGAATTCTTGAATGTTCAGAGGGGCATACGGTTAATTTACCTTGCACAAATGCATTCGCCACTTTTCTACCGGACTTTATTGCCCTTATCGCACAACAGTCCAAGCATGCCCATCACTTCCCTGTTTCTGCTTCTTTTTTCTCTTCCGTTCCTCTCTCGTGTCTGTTTTTCCAGTATTTCGTTTTGCAAGTCGTGAACGGATTTCCAGCAACTTTGATTTAGCGTCTCGGAAAGGTGCATCAGACTTCATAGCCATTAGTTGCTGAATTAGCAGATGAAGAATTAGTTTCCTTGCTTGACATGCTTATTGCACAAGTGTCAGTATAATGGTGACCTCGATAGATAAGATTGCGAATATACATACCTTGAGATGGTCCATTGCAGCAAGGTTAAAGCCAAGAGTATCTTTGCAATCCTGATACATAAATTAGATATTGATAAGCATCATTTACTTAGAAGAAACAAATAACAAGATTATCTTAAACTCTCAATGTCCAAATACCATAGAAAGGGCAAGCTGATAGCTCCGCATATACAAAGGTGCCAAATGGATTATTTGGGTGACGAGTCTTTCAGTTCGGGCTGAGACAGGTCACGCTGGGTCAGGTCATATTCAGGTCTATAGTAAATTAGTTAATCATAAAAAGTAACCAATCTTAATCCTTTTTTTTTCGGGTCAAGTTGGTCAATTTCAGGTTAAGTTCAGGTCTGGTTCAGGTTGGTTTGCTATGTCAGGGATGCATAGGAAACGATGGTGGTATGCAAGCCTGAGGGAAAGGGGGAAGCCTCGTCTCCTGAAACAGGCATCATAAAAGTTCCTAAAACACTCAAAAGTCATTATACTGCTCAACTTGGCTACAAGCAGCACATATACAAGGTTGGAACTCAATGGCTATGCAAATTTTTGATAGCTTTACCACCCAAGTTAGGTGGCCACAAATCAGAAACATCATTATTGATAAAACCAGGACTGAGTTTATTCATCAACAATCAGTAGTTAAACTATAATGTGTACATACTTGAGTACAAATACGTGAACAGGATGAAAATAAGAAGAGCAAGCTAAGAGCCCACTAAAATAACACATTAAAAAAAATTAAAAAAAAAAAAAAAAAAAAAAAAAAAAAAAAAAAAAACTTGCAGGAATCAACAGTATTAGATCATAGGATACCTTCACTCTTGAATGCAGGACATCTTTAAGAACAGTCAACACTGGTCTTGCAGAAGGTGTGCTTATTAACTGATGATAATGCGTCTGCAGCAATACTACTGCTACCCTGCAAATGAGCTCAACCTGCATTTGCAATTTGTGGCGTCAATGTTTGATCCTCAATATTGACTTCCAATGTGAACCTCCTCACAGAAAGAGGTTAACAACAAACAGAAAAATACTTCCAAAGTTCCAAGATGCATGATTTTACATTCCAACTTCCAAGTATCATCAAGTACATTAAGAGTATATGTGCTTGTGTGTGTGTGACTATGTGTGTGTGGCTGTGTGTGAAGAGAAAAAGAAGAAATATTTGTTTACTGGGCACTTAACATGATCACAAGACTTAATATCTTCTTTTATACTTTTGGTGTCCTCTTTTCTTCACAATGATGAATTTGATGGGGTTAAACAATCAATGAACATTAAGGAAATATAATCAATACTCCATATCTAGAAAAAAAAAATAAGGAAATCTGTACAAAATTTTCATAAACTTAGAAACAGAAGATATTGTCAATAACCTTGTTTAGACCTGGCAATTCTGACCCAGACCCGAATGACCCGACCCATGACCCGAAATCGACCCGAAAATAGTGACCCAAAATTGACCCAAAACCCGAATCAACCCGACCCGACGTGGAATTGACCCGAACTTAACCCGAAACCCGAAATGACCCTACTCAAAACAACCCGACCCTAGATGACCCGAGACCCGAAATGACCCGACCCGAAGTGACCCGAGACCCGAAGCTGACCTGATACCCAAAGTCACCCGACCTTTAACTTGAATTAATTGACCCAAATAGACTCAAAACCCAAAGTGACCCGAACCAAAATTATCTTATACCTTAAATGATTAGAATCTATTTAAGCTAAAGACTTTACCTGAGTCATGAGCAAACCGAAATAGAAAAAAACCGCAATCAAACTGACTTAATTTTTTTTATTAAATTGTAATGTGTAACAGTGTAAGCAATTTACATATTTTGAGCATTACTTTTCTTGATTTCTTCGGCCTTTTATCTATAAGTTTTTAAAAAATTGTAAAAAGATTGAAATTTAACGACTATTCTACGGAGTTTGTCCATAAGATTAAAAAATTAACAAAAGCTCGAAATAAAAGTCACAATTCTCACAAGTATAGAAAAAAAATAGTACAATAATAATGCGTACATAACATAATGTTCAATAGCAAATGAAATTACAAAATAATCTAAAGTCAAACAATTACTGCATTCCATGAAAAAAGTAGCCTTAATAAATAGAGTAAGTTTCTTGTCAAGAAATATATAAATATATACTATGTATATAGAGTTGAATTTAACCCAATGCAATGACCTGAATATCCCGAAAATTGGACCCGAAGATTGACCCGACGCGAACTGACTCGACCCGAAAATTGACCCAACCCAAACTGATCTGACCCAAACTTGACCCGACCCGAACTCGACCCAAAATGTTGACCCGAAACCCAACCTGACCCGATTATCATTTGACCCGAAATCAACCCGAAACCCGAAATGACCCGACCCGATTATCAGTTGACCCGAAATGACCCGACCCGAACTTGACCCGATAATTTTTTGACCCAAACTTGACCCGAAATGACCCTACTCGAATGACCCATTTGCTAGGTCTAACCTTGTTTGACATATACATGTACAACGTGCAAAAACAAAAATACAACTAGGCAGTAAAATACACATTAGCAGAAAAACAATGGGCAACCACAGATTAACATTTAATATTAGCAAAAAAAAAATGTTCTTCACCTTTTTCTGGCTGTTTAAGTCTACAAAATGGGCAAAAATGACCCAATAAACTAAAATGTGCATAAATGACCCAAGAAACAAAGAACATTCAATAAAATGAGATATAAACAATCAAATAGAAATGTATCAGTATGAATGAGATCTGACCTTTTCAGAATTTGAGGTCCAATTTTTCAAATATGAAAGCAGTTTTAGAGCATCAGAAAATGGTATTGCCTGCAATCAATGCAAAAAGAAGGTTAAGAAAACCATATACCGCAAACTTTGGTGTAGGGGAAAATATTCAACATCAGAATATTAACTGAAGATCTGAAAGTTAATCAGAAGTGTCCGTACAAGTAAAGTCTGCTCCAGATCATTGGGCCGGACATTTGAAATTGAGCGAAGAACATAATCAGAGGGTGAAAGTCCAAGCATAAGTATGTTCGGCTGAAACCTGGCCATTGCCCCCCTTGTTTTCTCCTCCTGTACATCACAATTTAATAAATCAAATGACTTAATTTCAATTTTTCCTGAAATTCTGTATAAATTCACTCACTAATACACATGGGAAAGAAAAATACAAAGAAGACTATTAACTTAGGAAGAAAAAGACATTTGACATAGTAAATTTTGGCATAGCCAGTGAACCAACCATGCAAATGTTTTGCAAGGCAAGATTCTATGCACTTTGAATGATCATTATGCAAATTAATCAACATATCATTGACAGTACAATTACCTCATATTCAGCAATACGCTTCGTTTCAGCTTCTGCCAAATCCAGTGCTTCAATAATCAAGTCAGTTGCAGTTAAGGTTTCCTGAGTTTTCTTTCCTGCTGATGCCACAGCACCCTCCTCAGGAAGCTCGTCCTTCGGGGCATGTCTATTTTCAAATGCACCGTCAAGATCAGCCTCAAACATCTCCTCCAACCTTTTTTCTTTCTCTTCCTACAAAAGATGTTGATGATAGTTAAATTAATAAAAAGAAACTAAAAGCTTTCCAGAAGCCTCATCATCAGACAAAGTGGCCAATATGGAGGAGTACCTCAATGAAAAATGGTTCATCAGTGCGATCCCAACGCCTTATGGACCTATCATGAGATCCCGTGACAATAAAATCACCACGACTACTGAGAGCTAGACACCATATCTCAGCATGATGTCCTTCAACAGTTAAAAGCAATTCAAACTTATCAGCATCCCAGTACTTCAAAAGCCGGTCCTTCCCAACACTAAATACATAGTGAGTATTAGGAACAAACTTCACATCCATGACACTGCCACAGGAAAAAGATATTCACTAGTCAAGTAAAGCAACAGGGAATTATAAAATGCCTTTTGTGTTTTGTCAAAATAGGCTAAGATAAGTACCTATCAGCATGGGCAAAGATCGATTTACGGCAGTCACCAAAGTCCAAACCCCAAATCTTTAGATTTTTGTCTGCAGACCCCGTAACTATCAGATCCCCATCAGATGATATATCCATACATAATACAGGCAATTTGTGACCATATAGTGTAAGGAAGAATTTCAGTGTATCCGCAAAGAAGACCTAGAAAATTTCACACATCAGAAAATATAACAAACGACTAATAAGGCAAGGAAGGCCTCATAAAAATAAAGGGCTGATCATATAAAATGAGAAACCAGTAGATAACATGAAAGTATAGAAGATGCAAAGATGCTATCAAATATTATACCCTATTCGACAAGCAATGTAAAAATAACTATGTAAGCTTGCACTTAGAAATACAAGCAGATAAAAGAGTCAGGACAAACTGACCTTTACTGTGCAATCCAACAACGCAACAGCAATATACTTTGCATCTGGGCTCAGTGCAATCTTCAAAACATCATCATTCATTTTCATTGTCCTCACATTAGACACTGTTAAGCGCTCCAAGTCCTATGAGTAAGAATAGCAACTTCTTTATACAAACAAGAAAAGAGGTAGCTTGGTTTGCACAAATATATACACTACAGGGTAACTTATTCAGTCGCAGATCACATGTTTGTAATAACAAATAAAATTATACTTCAGAACAGCAAAAACAAACATACTGAATATTTATCCAAAAGTCCTATTACACCTAAAGTTCTTTCTTATTAAGATAACAACTGACAATCATGATGGGCAAGATGAAATTTTAAGGTAAGAATGGAAAAGAAGAAGAGCACAGGGAACTCACGTGACCAGACTTCTTCAATCGGCGATACTCCCAGAACTTTACCTCGTGGTCTGCACTACCAGTAACAAAACCAGTTTTGTCGGGCATGCTAGCCATTGAATGAATAGAGCCTCCATGAGCCTCCACTACCTCCACACATGTAGCACTGGGAACATCTATGATTTCAATCTTTCCACCTTTAGTCCCAACAAGTGCATACTTGTTCTGGTCACCAGAAACAAACATGCTGCACAGTCCATAGCCAGAATCAATGGTTCGAAGGCAGTTACAGGTACTGGGATTCCAAATCTTCACTGCATTGTGACTTGTTGACAGTAAAAGAGAGTTATCCGGGCTGAGACTAAGACTTCTAACATCAGAGCGATGACCTTGGAGCTCAATAGCCAGTGTCTGTGCACTTGAATCACTTCCTATGGAATATATTTCTACAGAATTATTGTTCAGTGACAAGGCTAATGTGGCCAAGGAGTTCTTTGGATTGATTGGACAGAAAGAGGTGGAACAAATCTTCTTTCCAGACCTTACAATTTGAAGAAGCTTACAGACATCAGAGACTACAATAGTTGGACTACTCTCCTCTAGAGAAGTGTGTTTTCCATCTCCAATATCTGTACCCTCAGCCACATTTTTGGAGGGATCTTTTTCTTTCTTCTCTTTCTTGTCTTTCTTCTCCTTCTTTCTATGAACTCTGCGCTTAGCTTTGCGCTTGGACTCGGCCTCATCTAACATACGGAATATCTCCACTGTCTTACCTGCCACTTGACATGCTAAAAGATTACCAAGCTTATTAAATCTTAAATTTGCAACTCGGTCTTTGGTCTGCCTCGGAATTTCACCAAAGTACTTCAGGACTTCCCACTTGTTACGAGCTGATGAAAGATCGTTGTCTACAGAATCCTTATGATCAGAACTACCTATTTCTCCATCTCCCAAATCATGCTTGGTTACGGTGTAAAATCGAAGTTCAAGGTCTGCTGAGCCTGTTACCACATATCTCTCCTCTGGATCACTATCTATAGACCAAATCTCACTATGATGACCACTAACTATTTGCATACAATATTGGGTCTCAGTATCCCAAACTCTAACAAACTTGTCTTTTGAGGAGCTGACTAGCTTTTTTCCAGAATCGAGAAAAAGCAGATCTGTCACCTAAACATTGTAACACCAACAGGGTAAATACATGAACATCAATTCTTACAGAGACTATCAAACTACTAAAAGCATAACATTTCTCAAAAGAAATCAAATTAACGAACATAAGCCAGTATCAATCCTATAATAATAGATAAAAGAGTGATGTACAAACTTGATCACGGTGCCCACGAAGACGATAAAGGCCAGTCTCGCCAACCACATCCCACAAGATAATATCATTATCCTTTCCACCAGACGCTAACATCGATCCAATCTTATTGTAACGAAGAGCAGTAACAGCTCCTTTATGTCCATTCAATGTTGTTTCACATGTTCCCTTACTCAAATCCCATATTCTTATACTGCCATCAGCATGCCCAACTGCCACCTGAAAGAACAAAATTAGCAAAAATGAAGAACAACCAGAGCAAACCTATCAAATCAGCATTAGCTATACACATTCATTTTCTCCCCCTCCCCACAAAGGGTATAGAAACCGATGAATACCCGTCAAGGATTTCAAATTCCATCCTGTTCCTGCCTTCTGGTCAACCTTCTTATACCTTATTGACATCAATATCATACTAGCAAGACAAAGCTCCTACATACATACTTAGTATTTTCTATAAACTGGAAAAACCCACCACATTTGATTAATTAACAACAAAATATCATCTTACATCAACTCAAATAAAATACCCATTTCTTCCAACAACAAAACCATATCAAAAGCATCAACATTTCCCCAGTGAAAAACAAATTGAACAACAAATCATCAAATAACACAACCCAGATAACATTTCTCTCAAATCCACCAAAACCCAATTCAAAAACACAATCAAATTGATAAACAAAGAGAAAGAAAGAGAGTAATTACCAATGCGGAAGCCGGGGAGGCGACAATAGAGGTGACAGCAAGAGAAGGACCAGGGGAAGAAGCAGAAGGAGAGAGTGTCTTGGAGCAAACACCTTGACGAACCTGCCAAACACCGACCTTCTCAAGAGCAGGAGAGAGAAGGAACTTGCCGGAGCTGTCGTAGCAGATGTTGGACTCCAATGAAGCAATCACCCCGAAAGTTGCCGCTGGTTCATAGCGAAGGTACGACTTCACCATTTTTTCCGGCGAGTAAAGAAAGGGTTATTGGGTTCAAGCTTTGCTTGTCGGCCCTTTTCTGTTTGTATGTTCAGAATTTGACAAATTGAATGTTTATGTAAAATTCAAGGGTTTTAGGGGTTTTGCACTTTTGCGTTTCGGGTATCAGGGTTTTAAGTATGTCTAAAAGTGATATTCATCGATAACTATAGGCGCATTGAAATTAGAAAAATTTGTAAATCGCAGCAATTTAAAGTTTGTATTTTGCAAATTACAATCATTTAAAAAAAAATGCAAATTGCAGCCCAAAAGTTCATATAAATTGTAAATTGCACCCCGATTCAACTTTTTCATCGGTTTACAAGTTGAAAAATCTTTGATTAAAAGAAGTCCGAATTGAGCTCGGAATTAGCAAAAAAATAACGCAAGTATCTCGTTTTGCGTAACAAAAGTGTATCGATTTGTGGGAAACGAGATACTTGCGTTATTTTTTTGCTAATTCCGAACTTTAAATGGCTGCAATTTGCAAAATCCGAACTTTAAATGGCTGCACTTTGCAAATTTTCCTTGAAATTAAGTTGAAGATTGTCACGTAAAAGTGGGCTAAGAGCAAGTTTATCCCAAGACTTGAATGTGACATTATTTTTTGAGGTCCCCATTGAAAATGATGTCATCAAATTCTTGTTAAGACTCACTAAGACTTACAAAAATTTATCACTTTAGCCCTAAAACTTAAATATTTGACATATTATATGTAGAAAAGTGTAAGAAAAAAAAAGGGATGATAAAAATAAAAGTGAGGTGGGAGTAGTGGGTCCCAAACTCAAGTCTTAAGTTGAGTTTTAAAATTTCAAGACTCAGTTTGAGACTTGCTTGAGATTTTTGAAGAAAAATGGAAAAAGTCTTAAGCATAAGTCTTAAGACTTAAAATGATAATGTCACCCCAAGTCTTAAAGACTTGGGACTAAACTTGCTCTAAGGTGAAAGGAAATTTGATGGAAAATATATGGTAAAAAATACCACTACATCCATAATAGTACATAAAAATACTATTAAAAAAACTTATATTTAATGGTACATTATACATGCATAATAGTATACATGAATTGTACCATTGTAGCGTAATAGTACACATGATGTACTATTGTAGAAAAAAATCAAACGGAAAAAAAAATGAAAACCCCAAAACGCTCTCTTATATACCTGCTAAATAAATAAGTGCTCTGCGCCTATATGCACTCGATATTCATAGGACAAATGTTTAATAACATCCGATTAATTAGTGTAAATCGGCACTACAAACAGAATGATTTTGTTTCCATTTTGATTCACACGTGCCAGGCTTTAATTGCCTAAAATCTTTAACAAAAACAAATATTTTCTCTCTCTCTTCCTCATTCATTTAGAAACTTTTTTCTCTATCTTCTTTCTTCCTCAACTGTCGCTTTTCTCTCTTAAACAGGCGATCATCTCTCTTCTCTTTCAGTTGCGAAGTTGTAGTTTGCTAATTTTAAGATTTATTTACTTAATCTTTGAGATTTTTGTTAGTTTTAGCTGTTTTGATTCTTCGATTTTTTTGGTTTTTTATTTTATATAAATGAACATATATTAGATTGTAAATGACCATGAAAGATATTTAATCAGCAAACATGAAATATTTACGTGAATAAACTATTGTAGATATCAATATGTATGTGATTGATCATATATCTATATTAGAAAAGACAAATATTGAAATTCAGAACTAAATTGAATATTTTTTTAATGTGTAAGTGAAAATAATACTACGTGAATGAATATTATTTAAAATCTAAGGGTCTGTTCTGATTGACTGAAATAAGCTGAATTGAACTGAATATTTTATGAAAGGAGGATATTAGGAACTGAATTGAACTTAATCTGAAGAGAACATGGCCTAAATGAACATATATTAAAATTTGAATAATCATTTATTAATATAATATGTGAATGAATTTATATTAATATTTTAATGATCATTTAACTGTACATTGGATGAACAACCAAAGAACATATATCAATGTTAAAATGAACATTTTTCTAAATGAGAACGAATATCTATTAATAATTTTCCATTTACATTTTAAATCTAGAACATTTTAATAGTATAAGACTATAAGAGCACACCACGAATTCATATAACTCAATTGTAATTGTAAGAATTACTTCCATGACAACTATATGAAATCGTGCACTCTTATTGAAATTCCTTAATTAATTTGTAAAAAATATTTGAAATAGATAATATATATATATATATGTTTATCATATCAAAATTCTAATAATTGTATCTTTTATATATATATATATATATATATATATATATATATATATATATATATATAATTGAACATTTACCAACATAAAAATGAACATTTATCAAAAGAATCAAAATATAAAAAGAACGAACATTAACATGTAAATGATTATTTACTAATATATAAATGAACATTTTCATTTACCAAATTGAAAATGAACATTCATAAAATTGAACTTTTCACTACGAACTAAATTTAACAAAAAAATGTTCGTACGAAATAAAGTAAACTATCTAGAAAATTGCAACAATTAAACTTTATTTTTAATTTTTTTGTGTCCAACAATAATATATATTATAAATAATAACACACCACAAATTAAATATTTTTTAATTATGTATTTTTGTTTTCAAAAAAAAAATTAACAATTTTTTTTTAACAAAAATTAGTAAAAGTGTATCATCATACTTACATTGATACATTTTCCAAGCTTGATGTTTCTTTTACTTTCATGAAAACTCAATTGTAAGAAAAACAAGTAAAAACTAGGATTATACTTGTTTTTCATTTCAAAAATCAGCAAAAAACACTTACAATTTCGATTTCCGACTTTGTTTTGGTGAGTTTTCCAGCAATTGTGCAAATTCTTCTCAGATATTAGACATTGTGTTTGATTAATGTAAAGAATTTTAACTTTTTACTGGAATTTTTTTGCAAATATTGATGATTTTGTTGAGAGAGAAAGTGGGGAAATAAAATGAAAAGGATGAATTGAAGAGAGAGAATTTGAAGGTGGTTTATATTTTTTTTTTTGTTTTTTTTAAATGTAGTATGTGGGGTATATGGATTGTTGCTATAGCAATTGAGTGGGTATATGGGAAGTGAGGAGTTAGTGAAAGTTAGATTAAATGAAACCATTGCATGGGGGTGTATGTAAAAGACCCTACACTAGGGTGTATAACTCAACAACTACAACGAAATAGAGCTCATCGCATGAGAGCCCATCTATGGATTATCTGGGTATTATACAAAAATGACTCATACAAAAAGTCCATATAAAGAGTTCAGTTCATCTAGCGAGATACCTTACATACAAATGGCTCATACATGAGTCTAGCCCAGATTTCACATGCATGCCATTAAACTCCGTCGGTTAAGTTACCATTAACAGATATTGATGTTGGCGTTACTCAAGCTTTCGACGTGAAGTAACGTAATGTGGATTTTAAACCCCTTAAGTTAATAAAGAGTCTAAAATCACACAAGTATAATAAACACCCCGTTCTTGATAAGAAATTCGAACAAAAAACGTAAAAGTAACCGGATATGACTTGTAATCCGACCACTCCTGGAACGAATTCAAGACTACTCAAACTACTTAGACTACTCCTAGAGTTAAGTATTTTGATGAACAAATCTTAGACTACTCCTAGAGCTAAGCATTGAACATTCTAATTATCAAAACAACTCCTTGAATTATTGAAAACTAGCAAAGAAGAGTTTAAACAAAGTTAAAACAATTTGTATTGAATTTAATCTGATTTCTTTTTCTATCTAAAAACCACAAAATCAACCCTTATTTATAGGCATAAGAGGAAACTAATTCTACTCCTACAAGGATTAGGACAAACCCCTAACCTTGTGCTCCAAGCATCCTAATTAGAATATAATAACTACTTCTAACTAGAATACACTAGTACATAATTGAGTTTATATGTAACACATTTTTTGTAACACTTTTAATTATAGATTCATAAATAACACTTTAGTAACACTTTTATAGAAGGTAACACTTAAAGTAGCACTTATAACACAAGTAACATTACTATGTAACACTCTTAAAATAAGTAACACTTTATGGTAACACTAATTTATTCATTTTTTTTTTTCACTTTCTCTTCAGTTTTCTCGAAATTAACCCAGTTTTCATTGACTCTTTAAAAGAACCAAAAAGACTTCAAGACTCTTTTTTCATTTAATCCTCTTCTTTCTCCTCTGTCAAGCCAGTGTTCAAAGGCAGATAATAATCAAGGGAATTCTGCAACTTAACAATGTGTGGTCGAACTACCTTTTCTCTCATTCTCCGTTCTATATCAGGGTAATCCTCTCCCCCTTTTCTCTTTCTCCTCAAACTCTTCAATTTCTAGGTTTTTTCATTTTGAATGCTAATTTAATCCCTACAATTGTTTATTTATTTGACATTTGGGGTTCCTCACAGTTTGGAATCAGGTTTTATTTATTTGGGTAAATTCCCAATAGTTTAGAGCTCATCGCAGGTTTCTTATAGAATTCAGGTGAGAAATGTTTCTCTTTCACCTGGGTTTTTTTTTTCTTTTCCTTTTGCGTATTATTTATTTTCTGATAAATTTGAAATTTTGTTGGTTTCTCTTATATTAATGGCCATGAGTACAATTGAAAGAGCTGTGAAAATTAAGATTGTTGAATGACTCTATTACTCTATTAGGATGCAATGCCTCTAATCTCTTTCATCAATTATGTTGATTAATTTATTTTTGGATACCATTTAAAAAAAATAAGGTTTTCAAGTGAGGTTGTGGAGCAAATTCCCAATTTATGTTCAATCTAATGAATTTATTGCACTTGATTTTAAAAGTTACTTATCAAGGGAATTGTGTCCATTATTTTCCAGGAAAATGGGATTCATATTAGAATGAGAAATGTTTGTATTGGTGTTATGGACACCGTTTCCTCGAAGCTGAAATACAGGACATGGATCGTGTTCTTGTTGGTGTACTTTTTGATCTTGGTAATTTAATTGTCATTGTTGAAATTATAATTTGAATTATATTACAAGTATGTTGTGCATTTTGATTGCTTGCTTGTAAATAAAATGCCATTGGTTTATTTTAAAACATGATTGGAGATTTGGAGATGTATATATGTCTTCTTGAGCTGATGGTGCCCAATCTATGACTGGTATCTTAAGAGAAGTGATTCATTTGATTGTCTAATTATTTTTGTTGTATTTTGCTTTACAACTAGAACTATAAAGTGTTAAGGAAATCTTAATTAAACTAGATAGCAAATGTAGATTGAAATGTTAGCTTATTGGCATAAATGCAACCCGTGGAATTATTTTTTGGGGATGGCATGTTTAAGTAGTCGGCCTAGTGAGACTTAGTTATGTTGTATTCAACGTCAAATTTTGAAATCCATGTCAAGCCTTGATCTTCGTTTGACATGAGGATGATAAATAATCTTCCGATTTTTTTTCCTGATCCCTCATTTCACTATTGTGCTAATGTACCTCATACGTACAGTCATTATAAGGAGTGACTTATAATATAGAAAGTGTGTAAAGAAAAAATATACTAGTATATTAAAAGTACGTATACTATAGAAAGTGTGTAAAGAAAATAAAGAATAGGTTTGAGGGGTACAAGTTAATTTATATGCTTAAATCCCAACATTTTCTCATTTCTATGGTAGACATCAGGTGTGGTATCTGGTTAGATAATTTTTTTCCAATTGAAAGGCTGAAAAGTATAGTTAATGGACAACATGACTATTTTTCTTATTCTGCCTCGTAGTGGTCTCAAGGACCAAATCAGGTTAGTTTAGTCAAATGATAACTTCGTTTATCAGTAAAATCTGTTGATGGGTAAATTGAGTGAGAAATTTAACTAAAATTCTCATGTGGGTTTTTCTTCTTAATGAACAATCAGTATGATTTCTTTTCTTTTTTCAATCTGCAAACACCGCTAAAGCTAAATCAATGCAAAGATTGGTATGATCTCCTAAACGTTCGGAAGAAATAGACAAGCTGATGTTGGAAGAGAGTTTGAAAGGGAATGAAATGAGATGAACAAATCTTTATCGCTCCTTGGGTAAGATGTCATGAAGTTCTCAGTCTCAACTAGCTCCTTTGTGCTTTTAGATTATAGGTGTTTTAATACAAAATCATGACTATCCGATTTCCCTTTTATGATTTATGTTTCTTAGCCTTTGCTATCGTACATGAAGTAATTTCCATGTTTTATTACAATATAAAGTGTTAAGTGGTCCCTAAGGTGAATACCTCTGCCTCTTGCATGCGGCATAAATAAATCATGATATTTTGATGAGATATAAACTAATACAAGCTTTTCTATTCATGTTTTCTTTCTTGAGTAAGTGACAAGGATTACTTATACTAGGAAATTGTCTATTTAATTTACTGCAGACACTTGAATTATATCTTAGCAACAGGATTACAACCTGATGATTATATGTACAAATAAAAGGGCAAAGGCAAAGTAAATAAATGGGGCAAAGTGATCTTTCACGAGTATATTTGGGCGTTATGATCTTTCCTCAAACCGTGCATGGCCGCACCGTGCCGCCAGTCACCGTTGCACATCTATTCTTCCTTGGACCCCTTGAATAACATGACCACAATTTAGGTTACCATGACAATGTTGTTACTGCCATTATAGATGTTACTTATGTTTGTTGTTGACACTACCACGACCGCTATCTGCTGGTTCGTGCTAGCTGCTGATGTTGGTTAATACTAGCTACTGCTGTTTGTTTGAAACTCTGTTGAGTATTACTGTGGTTTTTTTTTTTTATTATTTTGAAATTTGGTGGTCTAGAGGTCGAAGTTGACTTTATTTTTGTTTGGATTATTAGATTGATTAGCCAAGCAAAAAAAAAGTGTTTATGGATTTTGTAAGAAAATATGAAATGATATCATTTTAAATTATTGTTAATCACACGTTTTTGGTTGTTGTATATGGTAATATTATTGTTATATATATATATATATATATATATATATATATATATATATATATATATATATATATATATTTTAAAAGTTGCATATTTTAAATAATAATAATAATAATAACAACGATAACAACAACAACAACAACAACAACAATAATAACAATAATAATAATAATAATAATAATAATAATAATAAATGTTACCTATTAATTAAAAAAGGTGTTACTTTAGTTTGAAAATGTGATACATAATATCGAATATAATGATACTATATGTCAAAAGATGTTACATTAGTTTGTAAAAGTGATACATAATGTCAGATAAAGTGTTACTATATGATTGAAAAATGTTACTAAAGGTAAGTAAGTGTTACATAAAAAATAAAAAGTAACATTTTAAAAATGATACTAATAATATAAAAATGTGTTACATAATAGGTGTTTTGAGTGTTTTTGTCCCTTGGGAGAGTTACAACACGAAGACTGATCCGCTGTGAGCTGTACCTGCAAAACAAACGGAGACACCGGTTGGGTGGTGCTCCGCCTCCGACGCACAAGTTAGTAACTTGAAACGGAATAGAGAGAACGGAAATTTAGGTGGGTATCTGCTCGGATTCCAAGCTCATGTCTTTCTCTGATGTAAGAGAATAAGGGTGTAATAAATGATTGAATGTGTCCCCAAAATGGGGAAATATCTCCCTATTTATAGGGTCGTTGGAAAATGTGCCCCTACCTAGGTCACTTGACCTAGATTTTAGTGGGCTGCGCCGTTTTACGGCGCTCCTAGGAGTTTGGGCCTTTTGAAAGCCGCCAATTCAGAAACATATCTGAGGGCGCCAAGTGTCAAGAGGATGTTGAGCCACATGGGCCATCCTGAGCTCGACACGTGGCGACCTCTCATTGGTCCACGTGTCTAGGGTAAAAATACCCTAAACATTTGCCCCTCACAGGTCGCACGTGCATGGCACATGGGGCCTGTGACACGTGTCCACCTTTCATAGGTGAACAGTAACGGGTAAAATTTTGAATTTCAAATCAAAATTTTTCCCCCGCTTTTACTTTCTATAAATAGAAAGTTACCCCCCTCCTTTTCACACCTTACGTTCATATTGACTTTTTAGAGAGAGAAAAAGAGAGATTTCTAGAGAGAGTTTTCTCTGCTCCCGCCTGCATAACAACAAGTTTCAAGCTTCCGAGTGCTAACAGTACATCACCCGGTTCACCGGTTGAAGCGGTTTTCAGATTTTCCAGAGTCAAAGCAAGGTAATCGCCTGTACCATTTTAGCTTTTCTCCCCTTCAATTTACATACCATTTTTTCCGCCTGTATGCCCGGCTTTCTTTAGAAAATAGAAAATATAAATGAGTTCCCAATCCACCCACTCGGCACTGCCTAGGACACTAAGCCGATCCCCCGGAACGACTGAGTTTAGAACAGGGGGTGCCTCTTCTGGACTGTCGGAACCAATATGCTCATATCCGAATTCCTCCCTCTCTGTGTCTGTGCAGGACACAATGGCCAGAACGAAACAAACGGCCACGCGGACTAAAAGCCGGCGCACCATGAGAGTGCCAGCCGATGAGGTTTTCCCGAAAGGGGATCCGAGGAATTGGGAGGAGAGCGGATCTGACGAAGAGGCTCCCTCTACCTCCGGGAGCTCTGGAGTAAGAAAGGTGGACGGCGAAGGAGCCGCCTCCTCAAATGAAGTCGGCGACGCTGAAGCCGACCAGGGATTAAGAGCGGAATCCTCCGGCTCTGACCAGGGAGATTTTGCGGCTGACTATCAGCAGCCGCCCAAAGTTGCTGACCATCCCAACCCCAAAAGAACCCGGATGCTGCCGAGTAACATTGCCCTTCTTAATAGCGGGTTTAGGGCTTTTAAAGAGAAACATCCATTTAGAAGGGGTTGGGAAGTTATTGTCCCTCCGGCTGATGCTGTGATGGCCTGGGGGTGACGACATTGACCATGCGGATGACTACTTCATCTGCTATGAGGCGGTTATAGAAGTCGGCCTCCGGTTCCCCCTCCACCCCGGGATTAGGAAAATCCTCAAGGGGTATGATCTGGGGGTTTGGCAGCTCACCCCTAACTCGTGGGTGAACATATTAAGTTACATCGCCGCCTGCGAGTTCCAAAACTTGAACCCCAGCTTTTCCGCCTTCGCTCATATGCACTACCTGAGCAAGTCCCCAGGCGGCCATGGGGCATGGTATACGCTGACTACCCTGCCCAAATATCTAATGACTTTGGACAAAGTGTCCAAGTGGTCCGGGTGGAAGGACAAGTTCTATTTAATTTCCTCTCCAACCCTAAGACACAACCGGACATTGCGCCGGTACAATACTGAGCTGGCTCTTCTTGGACGTAAATGCCCTCTCCCAGCACTATCTACTAAAGCCCGGGAGCAAATCATGGAGCTGGGTTTTTTTGAGACAACAACTGAGCCCATGGGGGATAGGACTCACATCATAGTTCCCAAGAACTGGATCCCCCATCCGGACTTCTTCAAAGATGAGTGCTTCTTGTCCGCCTGCGGACTGAGTACGATGTTTCCCAGGGGTAGAATACTTCTCATCCGGAATAATTGTCATTTTATTTTTATTGCAAACTTACCTTAATTCTTTCTAACTTGACATTATTGTTTTTGCAGAAGAAGCCCTGAGGATGGTTGACCAGGATAAGACTCCTGCTAAATCTGCGGCGCAACTGCGCAAGGAGGCGGCCCTTGTCAAAAAGGCAGTCGTCAAGGCTACGAATAAAGGCGGGGTAAGACCGCCTGACTTTATGTTTGCATTTTTTTTTTATATATACCGGTTGGGTATACTTATATTTTGCTTCTTTCTCAGGAGTCCGCCAAGAGAATCCCTCGATCATTCTCTAAGCTTCTTAAAAGGCAGGGAGATGATCTGGAGAAGGCTCCGGCTGCCAAAGCCGCAAGGAAAGATCCCCCCCAGAAGCAAAGTTCTGCCCAATCCGGTCGTCCAACGACTGGGGGCAAATCCCCCGCTGTTCTGAAGAAACTAAGTGAAAGCTCAGAACAGCAGAAAGCGCCGGAAGCCTCTACGACATCGAAGGGTGGCGAGCCACCTAAGGTTGCAGGCGGTGCGGCAACCAATGGGGAGGAGAACAAGCCGAAGACCCATCCGGAAATTCACGGTAAGGAACGAACTGAAATACCTTGGCCACTTGATTTTATAAGAATCAAGACTAAGGTTGATTCTTCAAAAGGGTCAGTCAGCAGCCGGCAACGAATGAATGCCAGTTACGCTGCTTCTATCTCACAAAGAACTACTTTTGATGCAGATCTGACTCCTAACCCGCCGGATCTTGAAGGCTTCGCAAAGCGGATGGTGAGGACCCTCACCCGGTCTGAGAAGGCCTCCATACCTGATCTGCAGGTCTTGGACTTTGATCGGATAATGGGTTCTAGGTAAAAAATCCCTTTACCCTGATATCTTTTATCTTTAACTTGGCCAAGTAACTCACAAACCGGATGTCATTATCTCAAGCTATGGTGAGAGTGGACAGTATCCGGGGCCCCTTCAGGCGAAAGCAAGAAGAGGTAAATGACGCCAAACGGAGGGCCCTAGAAAACCTCAACTTTGCTGAACATTCTGATTATATGTGTAATTTAAAGATTAAAGCAGTAGAGTTGAAGCAGGAGGAGCTGATCCGGAGTTCGACGGCTGCAAACGATGAAGCTAACAGCCGGGCTGATGGCCTTGAGAAGCAGCTGAAAGATGCCAAATCTGATCTCAAGGCATTAGAAGATGCTGACAAGGAGAATGCCCAACTCCGGATTGACAATGACCGCCTGAAGCTCGAGCTCATGACCCTACACAACAAGCAGTCGGATGAGCTGGCCCGGGAGCAAACCCAGCTGACTGAGGAGAATGAACGGGATAACTTGGCCCGGCTGAAGATCACCTGGGGCCTCCTCTACCCAGAAATAGACTTTGAGGTCTATAAGATGAGGTATGATTACGCCACTGAGGTGTATGATGCCCAGCAACTGGGTGATGCTCCTCCGCCTCGCTTCAAAGACTGAGCTTCTGAGCAGGGATATGAAGTCTCTGATGATGAGGAGCAGGCGGATGATCATCAGGAGGGCCAAGCCAGCCAAACTCAGCCGGAGAAGACTCCGCCTCAACCTTAGGCGAGCCTCCCACCTTTCTACGGCAGTATGCCAATCCTTGTTATTTACCGGCTTGCATACCGTGTTTTATTGTATCTTTTTACCAACCATGGGGTTGGGTTAACATTTCCACTTTCTTTCTTTACCGGATGTATCCGGTTAACAATTATTCTGGCCTTTGTGCCATTTCAAATATAAATGAAGTATTCCGACTCAGTCGGATTTTATATATGTCTGTTTTGAGTTTTTTCAATTTGAATTTTTTATGTGTATGCAATTCTTTAGTATTTTTCCTAACTTAAAAAAGCATGCGGCAATTTGCAATCCGGGTGCTCTTGCCCTGGGCGGTTGTGTGGTTGGTTTTATGTCAAGCTGATTGATTGGCTTGAAAACACTTGATACTTGGAGAAGTATGGAGTGTTTTTAGGCCAATCAATCACAATGGTGATTGCCCCAAACCAAGTTCATAGCCGGCCATAAAAGCGGGTGCTTTGAGCTTCTTACCCAGACGATTATATTCCGTCTGGGGTTAACGCGTAGCCATTACACAATCCTTTTCCCCAATAGGGGAAGTGAGTGCAACTTTGGAATAAATAACCCAAGTAAGAATTTCTATCAATGACCGACTGATGCCTGTGGGCATCCGGTATCTGGAAACTTATTCGTTCTTCATAGGTTATTTTGGTCAGACGGCTATGAGTTGGCCAACTTGGTCGTTCAATTTTTTCTGTCTGCATGGGTACGTAGAACCGACAAATAGTCTGTTCTTTGCGACGATTGCACCCGGAGGGGTGTCGTCGGACGCCTTTGTCCATGCTGGGACAGGCGATTTTATAGAATGAGCAACCATCCGGCTATTTTAGCCTCTGGTCTTGTTTGGGACCGGTTGTATAGCCATTAAACGTTTTTGTGCTTAGTTTTTAGTCAGTATTGAATTTACACTAAGTATCAAACTTAGTTTTTTAAACAAGCGGGTCAGTCTGGGTATTACCCAGGCAGATAATCAGGCAGTTGAATAAACAAGGTATCAAACTTAAATAAACAAGGGATCCAAGTAGTACCCAGGCGGTCCAACAGATATGACTTTTACTAAGTGTCAAACTCAGTTAGGTAAAGAAGAATCCTCCTGGTTATTACCCGGATGGATAATTAAACAATAACTCGATTTTGCAAACAAAGTCTGAATCTTCATTAATTGACTCACTGTTTACAAAAAGTTTACAATCTCAGAAGTAGTACTTTTTTAGGTTGTCTACATTCCAAGTTCTAGGCAGACGCCTGCCGTCTGGGGTTTCCAGGCGGTAGGTGCCATCCCTTACTTCTTCATAGATCCGGTAGGGGCCTTCCCAATTTGGAGTTAGCTTTCCCAGCTCATTGGCCCTACTGGTTGCCTCCATTTTCCGTAACACTAAGTCGTCAACTTTCAAAGGACGCTTGTATACTTTTTTGTTGTAGGCTCTAGTCATTCTCAGACGGTAAATCTCATGACGCAAGGCAGCATTGCCCCTGCGCTCTAGGAGTGAATCCAATGCCAGACGCATTGCTTCCCAGTTTGCCTCTTCATCATACAGCATGACTCTGAGAGTCGGCTCGTAATGTTCGATGGACAAGACGGCTTCAGCACCGTAAACCATGAGAAATGGGGTTTCACCGGTTGCCCCTTTGGCTGTTGTCCGGATGGCCCATAGGACATGGAATAATTCTTCTGCCCATAAGCCACCGACTCTTTCTATTTTCTTTTTAATGTCGTCTAAGATGAGTTTGTTGAAGGCTTCAACTTGGCCGTTTGCTTGGGGTCGGCCAACAGATGCAAAATAGCTTGAGATCCCCTAATCTCCCAACCAAGTTTTTAGCTGAGGCGTCTCAAACTGAGGACCATTATCAAACACCATAGACATAGGTACCCCATACCGGGTGATAATGTTCTTCCAAATGAAGGAAATTACGTCTGAGGTCTTGATGTTTTTAACTGCCTCAGCCTCCACCCACTTGGTGAAATAATCCACAGCCACCAAGATGTAGCGCTTTCTGCCTGGAGCAGGCGTGTAAGGACCTAGAATGTCCATGCCCCATTTTGCAAACGGGATTGGGCTGTGGATGGCTGTCAGATCAGTAGCCAGATGGTGAATGAGTTTGCCAAATTTTTGGCACTTGTCACATTTCTTCACCAACTCCTTGGCGTCTACCTTAAGAGTGGGCCAAAAGTAATGTCGTCTGGCTCTGACGGCTAGGGACCTTCCGCCTATATGAGAGGCGCAGAATCCCGAGTGCAAGTCTTCGAGAACTTCCTTCCCCTTTCTTGGGGTTACACACTTCAACAGGGGCTTAAGAAATCCTGCCTTGAAGAGTTCTCCCCTTTTCAACTCGAAGCTTGCAGCTCGCTTCTTCAGGACGGCTGCTTCCTGTGGTGAATCAGGAAGTGTGTCGTCTGAAAGATAAGACCGGATGGCATCCATCCAGGTGGAGCTTCGGTCTAAGGTTCCAATGGGCTCTTCATGTATGCTTCTCTTTTCAAGAACTTCCCAAAAGACCGACCGAGGAGTATCACAGCAGGCGGATGAAGCCAATTTGGACAAGGCATCCGCCTGGTTGTTATCTGACCTAGGCACTCACTACTAGAAAACAAGCAAATTACGACGGACTTGTTCCGACGGACCCGATTTTCCGTCGCAAAAAGTGAAATTTCCGACGGATTTCAGACGAATATAAATTCCGTCGAAAATTTCCGACGAATTCAATATTTTCGTCGTAAATCCGTCGGAAATTGTAAATTCCGACGGAATTTTTCGTCATAATTTACAATTTTCGACGGAATTATAGTCCGTCGGAAAGTTTCGACGGAATTTTCTGTCGGAATTTACAATTTCTGACGGAATTATAGTCCGTCGGAAAATTACGACGGAATTTTCCATCGGAATTTACAATTTTCGACGGAATTTTCCGTTGGAAAATAATTAAAAAAATTATACTTAAATTCCCAAACCCTAAAGCAGCCCCTTCCCCCTTGTTATTTCCGCCTCTCTTTCTCTCTCGTAAGTTTCTGCTCTCTCCTTCTCTCTCTCCCCTCCTTCGTTCCCCCTTTCTCAGTCCTCTGTTCTCCTTCTTCTCCTTCCTCTTCTCCTTCGTTCTCCCCTATTCTCTTCTCCTTCTCTTTCCTTTCTTCTTCTCTTCACCGCCCTTTCTCTCTCCTTCGTTTCTTTTCTCTTCACCTACATCAAACAACGACAACAACAACGAGATTCGCAATAGGGACCCGACCGAAAACAACAACCGCAACAACACACCACCACCAACATCAATCGCGCGCAACAGATTCGCAACACCAACAACCGGGCTGCATCAATATCAAACCCAACAACCACCGTCTTTTTTGGTAGATCTTGTTTTAAATTAGGATAGATTCGTAGATCTAGTTAATTTTATATGTTATTGTAATGATATATTGTAAATTTAAATAGATAATTGTATATTTATATATTTGATTTAATTTTTGTTGATTAAACATCGTTTTATTTTATGAAATTTTGATTAAATATGTAGATCTACTGGTTTTGTGTGTTATTTCTTGCTTTAGTCGTGCAATTTTTTTTTGGATTAATTTACGGTTTTTGGGGGTATTTTATGGTTTTTGGGGCTAATTTTTTGTTGTGTGGTGGTGGTGGTGTCGGTGGTGGTGTGTGGTTTGTGGTTGGGTCCGGATGGGGGGAAGACTGGTGGTGTTGGGTGGTGGTGTGTGGTTAAGCTTGGGTCCGGATGGGGGGAAGACTGGTGGTGTGGTGGTGGTGGTGTGGTGGGTTGGTCTGTTTTTTTTTTTTTTTTGTTTTTTTGAAACATTTTTACGACGGAATTTCCGTCGAAAAATTCCGGCGGATTATATTCCGTCGGAATTTTTCGACGGATTTTCTCTGGCCTGAAAATCCCTGCCGACAGATGAAATTCCGTCGGAATTTCCGTCAGATTAGTGTTTTCGTCGGAAATTCTTTCGGAAAAGCTAGTTTTCCTACAGTATGTATTCCGACGACCCGTTATGACGGAAATTCCGTCGGAAACCCCATTTGCATGTTTTCTAGTAGTGACTTGATTCAGACGGAATTCCTCAAGTGCCCCAGTCTCTTCCTTGACTGCCTAAAGATATTTGATCATAGCCGGATGAGTTGCCTCATATGCTCCCTCATACTGACTAACGACCAATTGTGAATCAGAGTAGGTGTCAATCTTCGTTGCCCCTGCTGCCTTACACATGCGAATTCCGGCTAGCAGGGCTTCATATTCCGCCTCATTATTTGAGGCTTGAAACTTGAACCGCAGTGCATATTCAAATTTGTCCCCCTCTGGGGACTCATATATAATTCCTGCACCACATCCGCTCTTTGTTGAGCTTCCGTCTACATACACTTTCCAAACCTGGTCAAGATTATCCGGTTGCACCGGTCGAGTCATTTCAACAATGAAGTCGGCAAACGCCTGACTTTTCACTGCTTTTCTAGGTTCAAAAGTAATTTCAAGACTTTGCATTTCAATAGCCCATTTCAACATTCTTCCGGATGACTCCAAATTAGACATTGGCCGCTTGAGGGGCTGGTCGGTGTAGATTACCACCGAATGAGCCAAGAAGTATGGCTTCAATTTCTTGAAAGCCATATACAGAGCAAGTCCAAATTTTTCTACCATGGGGTACCGGAGCTCAGCATTTTTTAAGACATGGCTAATGAAATAGACCGGAAGCTGAACATCGTCTCTCTCAGCAAGGAGAACGACACCGAGAGCATGATCTGAGACGGCTAAGTACATGTATAACACCTCCCTAGGCAATGGAATAACAAGTCTTGGCAAAGAGTGGAGGTGTTCCTTCAGCCGTTGAAAGGCCGTCTCGGCCTCATCTCCCCATTCGAACCTGGTCTTCTTCCTGATTGCTTGGAAGAAATAAAGGCATTTGTCGCCTGACCGGCTGAGGAATCTCCCCAGAGCAGCCAGGCAACTGGTTAGCCTCTGTGCTTCCTTGACAGTGCGAGGTGACTTCATGTCAATCACCGCCTGTATCTTCTCAGGGTTAGCCTCTATCCCCATTTGATCAATCAGGAATCCGAGAAACTTCCCAGACTCAACACCAAAGACGCATTTCTTAGGATTTAACATGACCTTATGCCGCCTGAGTGTGGTGAAGGTTTCTCGGAGATCAGCAAGGTGATCCGCCTGCTGTTTGGATTTGACTATCATGTCATCAATGTATGCCTCTACATTCCTGCCAATTTGATAAACAAAGACAGTATTAATCATTCGTTGGAACGTAGCCGGCGCATTTTTTAAGCCAAACGGCATCACCGTGTAACAGAATAGCCCCTGATCAGTAACGAAGGCCGTCATTTCTTGATCTTTCTTCCACAGGGGTATCTGATGGAAGCCGGAGTAGGCATCCATAAAACTCATCAAGGCGTGACCGGCTGTAGAGTCGACCAGACTGTCGATCTTTGGAAGCGGATAACTGTCCTTTGGACACGCCTTGTTGAGGTCCGTGTAATCAACACACATGCGCCAGGTCCCATTCGGTTTCTTAACAAGGACCACATTGGCCACCCAGTCGGGGAAATTACAAGGCCGAATGAACCCGGCGTCTAGCAGCTTTTTAACTTCGGCAGCTGCCGCCTGACTTCTTTCCTCGTCGTGGTTTCTTTTCTTTTGCCAGATGGGATTCTTTTTAGGATCCACGGCGAGCTTGTGGACAGCAAGATCCGGGCTGACGCCTGGCATCTCTTCCACTTCAAAGGCAAAAATGTCTTTGAATTCTTTCAGCAGAAGGTGCAAGTCTGCACCCAAAATAGCATGAGCAACCGTCCCCACCTTTACTGTACGTTCCGGACGGCTGTCATCCAGAACAAGATCAATGCTTTCACCAGCCGTTTGGGGACGGAGCTCATCTGACCGTTCACCGGCCAGTGATTGCTATTTTTTCTCTTTCTTCACCTCCACCAGCAGAGGTGCTTTTCTTTTCTTTCTGGCTGCTGGTGGGGCAGGAGCTGGGTCGGCATCCTTGACATTGTCAAGGTCTATGAATTCCTGACCGCCTGGGGCCACGGTATCTCGGACGGCTGAGAGATAACACTCTCGGGCCGTCTTCTGATCCCCATTCAGGGAACCCACAGTGCTGTCATCCCTCTCATACTTGATGAGCATGAGAGATGGGATGATTACTGCCTTGGCTACGTTGAGAGTTGGCCGGCCAAGCATGATGTTGTAGGCCGTCAACTCCTCAACGACCAAGAATCTGACGATAATATGTCGTCCCAAGCCTTTCTCCCCCAGCCGGATGGGTAAGTCAATTCTACCGGCTGGGTAGACCATCCCACCCCCAAAACCAACCAAGGGGTGGGTGACCGGATGCATGCTGCTGATATTGTATTTCAGCTTTTGCAGGCACCGGAGGCTGATGATGTCTGATGAGCTGCGGGTGTCTATAAGGATCCGTCCAACCAGCTGGTTGGCAACCTTACATTCAAGACCACCGGGTCATCATGAGGGCGGCGGACGCTGCCCCTATCCTTCTCATTGATCAAGACGTCTGGGAAGGAAGAGCTGGCAGACGCCTGCTCATCATCTTCTTTGTCCATCTTTCGAAGATGGCTCTTGGTGCCCCGGATGGTAGGGCCACCACATGAGAACCCGCCTGCTATAGTGTAGACCGGCTCCTTGTCGGTATCCGAACTACTAGCAGGCTAGGGGGTAGTCTTGGAGGACTGACCCTTATTTTTCTTTTTTGCCCCGACTGGGGACTTAGAAATATAGACTTCAGCATCCCCTTGTCAGCCAGACGGTCCAACGTCCGTTGAAGGCTGAAGCAGTCGTTGGTATCATGGCCAACTTCCTCATGGTATTGACAAAATTTATTTTGTTCCTGGATTGAATGGAACTTTTCATTGGGCTCGACTTCTCTAGGGACAGCCGGTCCTTTATCTCCATGAGGATGGAGTTGCAGTCCTTGTTAAACTCGTACTTTGGGACGTACGGTTTAAATCCTTTCTTCTTCTTCTGGGACGGCTGGTCAGAGTCACCAACCGCCCAGACCTCTTTTCTCTTCTTGCTCTCCTCTTTCTTTTTAGCCGGCTGAGCAGGCCGGTTGTCTTTCTGCTTGTCAGACTTCTTAGAGTCCGACTGGCTTCCAGGCGAGCAGAGGTCGGTAGCTTGAATGTAGCTTTCCGCCTCCCTCAGGGTCGCCTGCAGGGTGAAAGCCCCTTTTCTGACTAGGTCAAACTTAAAGGTCGACCTGTCTCTCAGACCTTTGAAAAAGTCTGTAAAAGCTACCTCATCAGACAGCCCCTGAATCTGAATTCTGATCAGGTTGAACCGCCTAACATATGAGCGCAGCCCTTCTCTCTCTCCCTGCTTAACAGAGCTCAAATCAAGGCTTGTTTTCTTAGCAGGGATGTTCATTGAGAAGTTAGAAGCAAACAGGAAGGCAAGCTTCCTGAATCTATCGATGGACCACAAACAATTGTTGGGCAATGCCCTTCAATGTAGTCGGGAAGCATTGACACTAAGTGGCATCATCCAACCCTTGCAGATACATGAGATTGGTGTAAGCCATGAGGTGGTCTTCTGGATTAGTGGTATCATCATAGGTACCAACCAACACGTTCTTAACCTTGGCCGGCTGGGCCGCCTTGGTTATCTCCTGGGTGAACGCAGAAGGCTGTTCACCCAGGCGTAGCAGACGAAGCTGCCAGTCTAATGGCTGGACATTTGGATATGCCGCCTGACCCCCAAAGAAGGCCGGCTGCATGAAGTGAGGGGGATACTGTTCGTAAGCCTGAGTAGGCACATACGGGACAACTCCAATCATATGAGGACCAGAATGGACGGTATTACCGCCTGTCTGACTCTCATGCAAGGAGGGTGCACTCCCTGCAGAAATGTTGTTGAAGCTGTTTGGAAAGTTCGACGTTGAAGCCGACTCAGACAGCGATTGGTTTCTCTTCCGGTTGATGATCTCCCGGGCATCAAGAGTTGCTTTTTTACTTCTCACCGGCTGCTGAGTCCGGCGAGTGTTTTTGGTATCCTTCCCAGGAAGGAGAATCCTTGACCAATCAATGGTCCCGACTGCCTTCTCCTTTGGATGAGGAGTGGGCTGCCGGTTTCTGACTGACTTCCCCTTCTCTGGAGGAGTCTTCTTTGCCGACTGACCTTTACTTGGGCCAGCCCGGCTTTTAGTGATCAGCTCTTTAATTTCACCCTTGAAACTTGTCATGAATCTCATGAGTTCGTCTCGGGTGACAGGGGCTGATCCAGCTGCCGTTTGGGTTTCCCCTTCTGGCTGCCCAGTGGATCTGCTTGGACCTGCCTGGGAGGCACCCGGCTCCAAAGTCTCTCTGGGCCGGATGCGCTTGATTCTGAGAGAGTCGTCTTCGGCTGTAAAGGTTTCAACCTTAGGATCTTCATCCTCCTGGTCTGTAAAAACTTCTGGGTCATCGCCCAGACGGTTAGAGGGTGGTACAGACTCTTGAAACATCTTCGAGGTACTCTCCCCACAGACGGCGCCAAATGTTTTGAGTGTTTTTGTCCCTTGGGACTTGGGAGAGTTACAACACGAAGACTAATCCGCTGTGAGCTGTACCTGCAAAACAAACGGAGACACCGGTTGGGTGGTGCTCCGCCTCCGACGCACAAGTTAGTAACTTGAAACGGAATAGAGAGAACGGAAATTTAGGTGGGTATCTGCTCGGATTCCAAGCTCATGTCTTTCTCTGATGTAAGAGAATAAGGGTGTAATAAATGATTGAATGTGTCCCCAAAATGGGGAAATATCTCCCTATTTATAGGGTCGTTGGAAAATGTGCCCCTACCTAGGTCACTTGACCTAGATTTTAGTGGGCTGCGCCGTTTTACGGCGCTCCTAGGAGTTTGGGCCTTTTGAAAGCCGCCAATTCAGAAACATATCTGAGGGCGCCAAGTGTCAAGAGGATGTTGAGCCACATGGGCCATCCTTAGCTCGACACGTGGCGACCTCTCATTAGTCCACGTGTCTAGGGTAAAAATACCCTATACAATAGGGTTTATAGTAACACTTTTAAAAGTGTTGCCATATGTTACCTAAAATGTTACATAATACCTAAGGTAACATGGGCGGATGTATCACCCACTAAAGTGTTACCTATTATCTATAATAACATTTTTGCCACTTTATGTAACACTTTTTGCGTGTTACTTAATGTTAGTTATGTACTAGTGATAGGAAAACTAATCCTAAACAAACTCTAACTAACTAAAAACTTTCCTAACAACCTAAGGAAGTTTATAGCAACTAAATAACATAAAATAAAACTTATATTAAGTACTTAAACCAAGAAAAAACCTTTCAAATGAAAGGTAAAAACTTACAAGCAAAACTCTAAAAAAAATAAGTAAAAAAAAATATTTCACTTCATCTTGCCGTCAACATGGCCATCTAAGAGGGTGTGCAAAGAGACCCTCTACACAGGGCCTCACATTATGGAGGGCCCCTAATTTTTTTTTTTCTTTTTATATTATCCCAAGCAATATATATATCTCACATCAATTAATCCTACTCTACAACATTCTCTATGAAACCTTTATAGTTTTATTATTGCAATTTTATAGCTTTTCATCTTCTAATCTCTCATTAAACTTGTATTAACCTTTTAGACATCCAAAGTTTCAACTAATAAAATTCTTTAATTATACATTTACAATAAGAATTTTACATTTTAGTTGGTTTTTATACAACAACCTTAGTTAGATTAAACATGTGTATTACATATATACCTCCACTTTTCTAAGTTCTACTCATGTACTATTCACTAGGTCAAAGTTTAAAATTTTGATCATGTCTAATTATGTATATATGAAAGCATTATCATGTACTAATGCATAAAATGAATGTGGGTAACACTTATCATATATCAACATTTTATAATTTTTACTCTGTACTAATGCATAATAAAAGAAATTAATGGTCAAATTAATGATTATAAACCGCATAAAATGAATGTGGGTAACACTTAGCATCATAGGGTTAGTACAAGTATACAATCTAGTCAAAGAGTTCATATCGGAGGTTTAATTTGAATAATCAAGTTTCGATCCTTTTGCTAAAAAATTGTCGTAATGATAAAATTTAACTACATATTTAATAGGGTCAACATTTTGTGGTAACACAAGGCCTCCAAAGTATTTAAGACAGCCCTAGCTGTTTACGCACCACCTCACGCGCCACCATAGGTGACACGCGTCTTTTCGGTGCATAGGACCCAGACCGACGCTTGGCTTTTGTCAACTTCGTCGGAAATGAACTGCTGCACATCTTCATTCATGGAGATCAAGCTTCCTTCTTTCCCCATTGATCTAGTGGACCTTTCCTTTTTCTTTGTTTTGGCAGCCTATGATAAAGCTATTTGGACCTTCTAAAAGTGTATTAGACCCTTCAATAGAATTAGCCTCTTGATTCACATCATAACATTAGAGTTAGGCGTTAATTAGACCTGTCTATCGGGTTGAACAAGTCAAGTCCGGGTCGAGTCACTTCGGGTTACGGATCATTCGGTTCGGGTCACGAGTCGAGGAATGCTCAACCCTAACCCAAAGTTTCGGGTTCATGTAGAGCTGTTAATTCGGGTAAACAGTTCGAATTTGGGTCGGGTTAGTGTGGGTGGGGTCAACTCGAGTCGGGTTAATACAAGTTAATGTCATAATCTTTACGGGCCGGGTTCAGGTTGAGTCATGCTTGATTCGGGTCACGTCGGTTCATACATCTTATCGGGTTTAGATCGGATCAATAACAGGTCGGATTACATTCAGGTCGGGTGAATAATAGGTCAGATTTAATTCGGGTTTTCACGGGTTATAACAAGTTAAGGTCATTTTCAGGTTCGAGTCGGGTTTGATTCAAGTCAATAATTTGCGGTTATAATCAGGTCAGATGATATGTCTATTTTATATAGTATTTTACCTTCGTCCCTTGGTCATAATTGGTAGTGTTTTTGGCTCTTTAGAGCCACTTTTATTAATTGGTGTTTTCTAGTGTTTTCGTAGTTTTGGTTGAGTTTTGTAGGGAATTGCACTTTAGGAGCATTTTTCCGGGATTATATAGAGCGACTACGAGCATTGGAGGAGCATGACCACTAGCCGTAGCCCAAGGCCGGTTAGAGTCATCGAACCGTTGATTAAGGGCTCGACATATGAGATACCGAGGCATTGGACCGAGTGATTAAAGCCCCAAAGAGGAAATTAGCCTTTGGGACGAAGTTAATAGCCCAAACGAGAAGTCCAAGTTGCCCAAGGTTATCTCTCGGTTCGAGGGTCCTCGCTCGGAGGCGCGCCTGACCAGGAGGGCAGAAGAACTAATGTGCAGCAACCCTTTGCCCGAGCTCGCGCCCGATCAGGCGCGAGAGACGCCCCATAAAGAAAAAGGCGGGCCCGATCGGGCGGTGCCTCGCCCGATTGGGCGCGTGTTTTCGGAGGATGATTTTCGGCGATTTTTACTTAGTTTCTAATTAGGATTTTAGGAGCTTTGTGTAAATACATTTTTAGTTGTTTTAAGATGATTACTTTCTCTCTATTATTCTCTTTTACCTCTTCTCTTAGACTTTCTCTCTCTACTTAATTTTTAGATTAAATTTCTCTCTCTACAACTCTATACTTTGGTCTTGATTCAACTCTCTATTTCCGTTAACTTTGGTAACGAATTCTTTCCCTTTAATTTCAGTAATTTATTCTCTTTCTTTCATCATGACTTGTTTATTTGCTTTGATTAGTTTAGATTTAATTATGTGCGAGTAATTTTCTTTCTAGGGTTTGTGGGGATCCAAAAACAATATGAAGGGGTAATTTATTACTGTTGATTGTCAATGCTTGATTAATTTCCTATTGATTGATTCAATGCTATGCAACTAGACTTGCGCAGGTTTATTATGTATGAGTTTAGCAATAATATTGATTCGAGAGATGAGAATTGATATTTAGGCCTAGTTTCAATAGGCATGTTAATTTATAAATAGTTAAGTCGAGATTCGAGAGATGAGATTTAATACCGGTAGATTAATTTTGTGATTGTCATACGTAGCGAAATCCCTTTATGATCTGATTAATTGATGCATTATCACCTACTCACTCATACAGTCATACCCAAAGATTAACGACGTTCTCCAATTAGATGTCATAAAATTATATTACGTGGCATTTATGCCTAGTCATCTCATGCGATTTTATCATATTACCCCGATTAAATGATGTAAAAGTCCACAATACCCCTTTTGATTGACGGATTATGTTTATCAAATATGTAAGTATAAACTTGAATTTGGGGATTTTCTCACACTAATACTAATTGTCAAGCTCGTTGACTTGTCGTCGACTCCATTTTCCCCCCACCCAATTCTAAATACTCATTCCGACTTCTCAGAGGTTCAAAAACACATTAATGGCACAACAAAATCAACCTGACCAACTAAATCTTCCTGACGAATTTTTCCACCCTAATGGAAGGAAATTTGTCTTTGCAAAGACAAATTATTCAATCACTCAGTAGAATTGAAGACTCTTTAAGTGGATTACAGGGTGAATTGGCTGCAATGAATTCAAGAAATGGTATAGATTTTTCATTGAAATTCATAATTTGTAATTATTTTTCATACTTTCTTTAATTTGTTTAAATTTTTTTTATGAAAAACCAACAAATTGGAGCTTCCAATGGAGGTGGTGCTGGTGGCGTGGTAGCTTCTAGAGTTGGTGACATTGAAGCAAATGCAGTCCTAGGAGCTGAATCAAGGTACTAAATTATTGAAATATTTGTTGGGTTATTCTAATTGTGAAATTGTTGTTGGGTTATTCTCCCTTAATTAATATATTGTAGTAATAATATTGGTGTGGTAAGAAAGAAGAAGAAAATGAAAGAATGAGGGTTTCGGTGGTGGTGAGGGTGCTTTTGGTGGTGAGGGTTAGGTTTTATTGTGATTTCGAGGGAGGGGATAGGTTTAGGGAGGTTTGGGGGTGGGGTTAGTTTGGTTCATGGTGGAGGTGGGGTTTGTTTGGTTCATGGTGGAGGTGGTGGTAAGTGGTGGTTTCGGGGTGATGGTGGTGGTCAAATGAGAGGACGAGGGTGGTTGGGGTTCAGTTGAGGGGGCCATGGGTGGTGGGGGTCGATGGTATGGTGAAATGGCAAAGACTGCCATCATTGGAGGCATACCGGCAAAAGTCCCTTGCTAAGAGGCTGTTAGGGTATGAGCACGCAGCGGAAATGTAAAATAAAACGAGAAATTAAAGGTAAAATGTAAGATAAGTAATAAAAGGAGACACGATATTTACCGTGGGAAAAACCCTCTAAATACAGGTAAAAAACCCACGACGACGAGCACCAAAAAATTCCACTATAATAAAAAGGAGATACAAAGTTACCCCAATAATAGGGTATTGAGATACAACTCTTACAATTAAACTCTCAAAATAAAAGAAAAGAAAATAGTGGAATAAATTACAAGGAGGAGATTAACTAGGGAGACTAGTGTAAATGGATGAGTAATTTTGTGAGTGGGTAAATTTGTATAATGGAGGTTGAATGTATATTGGTTAGATGCCTCAATATGAGCCAAACTCCAACTATTTATAGTTGGTTAGGTCGGTGGAAATGGATGCCCCAAGATGTATGAAGAATTCTCTAGATTTGCTTGCATGATAATATTGCTTCTAGAAAGTTGACTATTTTCTAGAATAATCAACATAATTGTAGAATATTTGACATACTCTTGAAGCAAGAAGAATTGTATTAGGCTTCTTCAAAACTTGGTCTATATGAAATTTTGGGCCACATCTACAGAGGCCATATGAGAAGTTAGGCCCGCGTTTCTATAGACCCTTCAAGGTGAATTTGGAAGGTGGCATACTAACTTGAGTTACCTGCCACTTGCCGCATTCATTCTGTTTTCCATGTGTCTCGACTTAAGAGAGCACTTAAGAATCGAATGACTAACCTGAACATTCCTAGCCAACTATTAGAGGAGCTTGAGTTAGAGGTAGCACTCGAGAGTGTGTTAGAAGTTAGGGCATCTAGGAGCAAACCTGAAGTACTCGAGGTGCTGGTAAAATGGCAAGGACTGACATCATTGGAGGCAAGGACTCAGGAGATAAGAGTAGTATTGTGTAAAATGTAAAGAAATTGAATTAGAAAAGTGTGTATTAAACTTTTCAGCAATTTGATCTTTGCATCAAGTTTCAAGTGTAGATGGATAATGTGAATGAATAATTTGTATAGTTAGGAATAAGACATTAGGTCCTTTTTCGATTGAGTACAATGGTAGTTTTTAATAACAATATTATAAGATTTAGAGGGACTACTGCTTCGGTTCCTTTTTGTTGGTTTACGCTTTGACTATATGTCTCTCACGAAAAAATTCAAAACTTAACCAACATATAGGAACCAACAAGTAGTTATCTGTGTAAGGTAATCTAGATGTACTCATCACTTTTATCATTTTAAAGTTTTGTCAAAAGTAGATGAGCTATGAACAAGCTAGTTGGGAAATGAGCAATGAGAAAGTTATTTGTTGGAGACTGCTGGTAGTCAACTGTTCACATAGGTAAACATTTTGTAGACTTCAAGTTTTACAGAACATTTGATTTTTTGGAGTTGCATGTTTGCTAAGTTGATGGACAGGCTTGCAAACTGATCATTGCAATGCTTATGGTTATGTGTGCGCGCAAGTAGTTAGCTCTGTATTTTGCTGTAAAGTGCTTGTCCTGCACTCTTTATTTTCTTGCTAGGCCTTTCTTAGCTCACAAAATTAACCACGATAGGCGTTAATTAGATGCTAACTCTGAAGATTGATGAAATCTTTTATTAAGTCCTGATCACTGGAGTCAGTCTTTTAAAGCGGATAGGGAAGGTGTGCAGGAAGTTGAGCTGTGACATCATTGGAGGCAAGGACTGCCATACACAACAAGGGGTAAGAGAAGACAGGGAGAGCAGGGAGAACGGTTAAGGGTAGGAGCTGCTATATGCAGCGCAACTCAGTTTAGTTCAAGGGGCCATGGGTGGTGGGGTTCAGTTCAGGGGGCCAGGGTTGGTGGGGCTCAGTTCAGGGGCCATAGGGTGGTGGGGCTATGGTGGCGGGAGTGGGGCTATGGTGGCAGGAGTGGGGGTTTAGAAAGTGCAAATATTTCATTTGGGATTGTTAGAAAGTGCAAAATTTTCAGTTGGGTTTGTCAGAATTTTGTGCTTATGATACATGTTTGCTGTTCTTTTCATGTTGTTTTTGTGTTGTTTTTAGGTTGCATGATTTGTCAGTATTGCTTCAAATCGTCTCCGCTGTTGGCCAATACGGCTCCTATGCTGTTGGGGTGTACAATACCATGGCACATATGTCACATATGTCAATTGTAAGATATATATATATATATATATATATATATATATATATATATATATATATATATATATATATATATATATAATATATTCTTTTTTTTTTTTCCAAACGGTTTGTAATTTACCTTGTCTATTTTCAGGTTCTGTTTTTGGCAGTTGCACTTGGCACAATCGTGACTTTTCTATTTTTGTCGTTTGTTCTTGCTGCAATACTGCAATATTTTGGCATGATGACAATTTGGAGGAGATGACGATTTGGCGGTGTTTCTACTGGTTTAGTGCAGAGGTACATATTTTGGTACAGAGGTGGAGTTGTTTTCTCTCTTCTCGCTTGTTTTTATGTCTTGTTTTGACGTTATGGTATCCACCATTAATTAGTTCAATGTAACTACGATATGCTGTGAATTTACACTAAAAAGTCTCCCCCCTCCCTTATGGCAAGGCAAAGTGCCTGATAGCAGAGTGGTATATTTCTATTGACCTTTGATCCAAACTTGGCACAATACTAGCTCGTGCTGCATGCTTTGTCAGCCAGACTGCTACTATGCTACTGAACATTATAATTTTTTGTTAATCTTGCATTCTTACTGTAAGACCGTTTGAATTGTTTTGTTCTCTGTATATATTTATATATATAACTATGTTAGTATATTTCTATAATGACAATTGCTCAGTACTCACTAGTGTATGATTTTAGTTGGTTAAAAGACAGTTACTCTTGAAATGCTATTCAATCTCATCTCTCCGAAAAAAAAAAAAAAAAAAAAAAAAAAAAAACCTTCATTATACGTAGTTATTAGGTATTACTCTTTATATTTTCTTCGGTATTCAACATTGTATTTCAAATTGTCAACATTGTATTTCAAATTAATAATACTAAAACAAATCAAACATTGATGCTCTTTGCACCTTTATATTTTAATTGCATTTCACTGTGGTTGTGTAGTATGAAATTCTTGTTAATTTTGTGTAGCTTCATATAAATGAGTTGTAGGTCACGATTCTTATAATGCTAGCATTCGAGCTGCTATCTTTACCAAAATAAAAAAAAAATAAAAAAAAAAACATTGCGGGATATACTCACACCGTTGTGAAACAAATCAAGCCTTGTAGCATTCTATCGAACAAACTAATTAAAAATAAGTGTTCCAAAAGAAACTAATTAAAAATAATTCTTGTTAAACAAACCCGCTTTGTTAGTTTTTGAGCCTATTTTCAAGAGATTGGGCCACCAAGCATAGACCCGGAGGTGATATTTGACGACGAAGTAACTAACACAACTTTGATGCCTTTGCAAGAAACCTTGAAACATTGACCTACAATATTTAAGGTGAACTCCAAATCAACGTTGTGTTGCTTTTTTGTACTCCCTCCGTTTTTAAATAATTGCTCCACTTTTCTTTTCCGACCGTTTTTAAATATTTGCTCCATTTCCTCTTTTGGAAAGCTTTTACAATATTTAATTCATTTCTTACACTTAATGGACCCAACATAATACTCTCTCCCCTCATATTCTTCCACTACTTTTGTTTTTTTTTTTATAATTTTTATTTTCTCAACTACCCCACTATCTCCATATTTTATTACTTTCTCCAATTTCTCCTAAAACTCTGCGCATGGGGAAATGGAGCAAGTATTTAAAAACGGAGGGAGTATAATTTTGAACTGGCATCCCAATTTGCATGATCTTCTTATGGCTAAGAATATTTTCGTGATAAAAAGAATCAAGCTCTATCGAGGAGAGGACATAATTATCATTTTCGTAAGTTAGTGACACCAAGATTGGCTCAAATAACAACCATAACCTATTAAGTAGGGAAAGAGTTACGTTGAGATCCAAACTCAAATTTGGCTCCATAGTAACATTATTCGAGATCATCATCATAGGTGATAGTTTCGCCTCAAAAGAATCCACCTCGAATTTATATCGATCTTCATGTCCAAATTGTCCATAATAAGCCACAATGAAGAGTGCTAGTCCAAAAATTACAAAACATACTAATTTAACGCGCCGGCTATCCCCACGCACAAACCAGGAATTTTCATTCTAGGGACCATCGGATTTGATTGCTCATGGAAAAACTTTTGTAAGCTAGAAATAAAATACTCCGTATATTGTTATGCGTATTTATTAATTTTTGATGCAACAGTGGAGTATTTATAGATATAGAACTAGCATAGTTCTCGTACGATGCACGGTTTACAAATCAACATATTAATTTATAATTTAACTTAATGATTAATAATGGAATCACTAAAATTAACAAATTAAACATTCATCGTTGTATGTACAATTATACACACAAATAAAGACTCACATTAATAATCAATGGATAAGTTAGGAAATGACAATGTAAATACTGTATATACAAATAAACATTCATCATTGTAGTAATATTTTACGATCCCTTAAAAAAATAAAATAAAATTTTAAGTTATTCTCATTTCTAATTTATTTTTAATTTTTCCAAATTGTGGGTTTCAATCCAGTGAAAAAGGCAAACTAATAATAAACATCATGATAAAATATATTTTTCCTATGAATAAAGGCTTTATGTAGGTTTTACTTATAAAAAAAAATTTAAGTTTGAAACTAACTCTATTTTTTTATTAGTTGCAACTAATAAGAAATTTTTTATATCCCATAAATAATGCACACTTGTTACAACTTGCAAGCAAAAGAAACAGGGGTAATATTAAAAATCAAATATGTTGAACATTAGTATATGATTCATATAAATTTTAGAATATGTTCACTCAAATACCTAGCCAACCCTAGTGCATACTACTCATCATGTTTTTTTCAATTAAATTTCTATTTTTAAACCCCGCATAATACCCGTTTTGCATTACCTCGAAAATAACAATGAACATACACACAAATATAGACTCACAGATTGACCAAGGGATTAAGAAAAGACAATGCAAATAATATTTTACATTCCCGTCAATTATAAAATAAAATTTTACGTTATTCTCATTTCTAATTTACTTTTAATTTTTCCTAATTGTAGGTTTTAGTATAGTAAAATAGTCAAATAAATTAATTATAAACACCATAATAAAACATTTTTTTCCTATTATAAAGGTTTTATATAGGTTTTACTGTACACAAAAATTTAAGTTTGACTTTTAAAAACTAATACTAACTCCCTTTTTTATTTTTATTTTGTTTTTTGCAAGGACTCCCTTTTTTATTAGTTGCAACTAAAAAAATATTTTATAGCCCATATATTA
Organism: Chenopodium quinoa; assembly: GCF_001683475.1. Classification (NCBI taxonomy): domain Eukaryota; kingdom Viridiplantae; phylum Streptophyta; class Magnoliopsida; order Caryophyllales; family Amaranthaceae; genus Chenopodium; species Chenopodium quinoa. The sequence continues at coordinate 173,315 of NW_018742249.1, forward strand.
TACATCTTTGTTGCAAGTAATAAGAAGCAGGGATAGTATTTTTTTTTTTTTAAAAAAATGTTGAACATTAATCAGTATGTTCATATAAATTTTAGAATAGGTTCAGTCAAGTACAACCCTAGTACATTGTACTCATCATGTGTATTTATTCAAAAAAAAATCATTTTTTGACTCCGGATAATACCTATTATGCATTAGCCCAAAAGTAACCCTAAAATAAACTAAAAATAGGAAGATAATGAAATAGAGTAATTATCAATTAAAAGGTAAAAGTGAAAAAGGTAAAATATTGTTGAACGTGAATAAGTGTAGTTTAATTAAGAAAATTATTACATATAGTGGCTAAGTTGAAGACAAATATTATTATTTCAAAATTAATTATATATACTATGAAAAAATATACTTTGTATTATAGTTATAATAAAATTATACATATAGGTTATATTTGAATCAATCATTTCAAAAAATTGTTAACATATTAGCAAAATTCATTAAATATAGGTTGCCATAAATCAACTTATTTCCAAATAGTTTATATTCTATCAAATTTTATTAACAAAAATTCTGAATCAAAATGATTTAATATTATTATTCCAAAATTTTATTAACAAAAATTCTGAATCAAAATGATTTATATAATAAATTTTAACCAAAATTATTATATTGTTCTAAGGTTTCTTTAATTTTTTTTAACCATTCATTAAATATAAGTTTCCATAAATGAACTTTATTCCAAATAGTTTAGATTCTATCAAATTTTATTAACAAAAATTCTGAATCAAAATGATTTATATAATAAATTTTAACCAAAATTATTGTTCTAAGGTTTCTTTAATTTTTTTTTAACCATTCATTAAATATAAGTTGCCATAAATGAACTTATTTCCAAATAGTTTAGATTCTATCAAACTTTATTAACAAAAATTCTGAATCAAAATGATTTATATAATAAATTTTAACCAAAATTATTATATTGTTCTAAGGATTCTTTAATTTTTTTTTTAACCATTCATTAAATATAAGTTGCCACAAATGAACTTATTTCCAAATAGTTTAGATTCTATCAAATTTTATTAACAAAAATTCTGAATCAAAATAATTTATATAATAAATTTTAGGAAAAATTGACAGGAATATTATGACCTTTGCTCCGTCCGCCCAAAATAAAACGACCTTTTGAAATTCCCCCAATAAAACGACCTTTTACCCTTATCTTCTTAAAATAGAACATCTTCAACTGGTAACCGGAGTTTGTAGGTAGAATGGTTACGTGGCAATGACCGTTGGGGTTTTAAAATACTCCTCCTTTTATTTAACCCAGCTCCATGTCGTTCTTCTCCCCTGTTCCACTATTTTCTTTCATTTTCCTCCCTTTTTTTTTAATTTTAATTTTGTGGTCTCCCATTGTAAATGGTGTCATGTCTTTAAGAAGGCAATCATCTAATGCATCTCTGTCATCTTCTAATTCAAGAAGAAATACTCGTCCAAAAATTCGGTGCAACTGGGCGCGGGAGAGATGATGTGGTTAGAACAGTGAGACAAGGGCCTAATTTAGATAACAACTGCAGAAGATTTCCAAATGAAGATGTTGGAAAAAGACACAATTATATTGGAATTGGAGTATGAGCAAAAATTAAGAGAAGACAAAATTAAGAAACTACAATTGAAGAAGGAGAATTTGGAGGAAGATGTACAAGAGATGAAGAGTGAAATATCATGTATCCGAGTTGAGCTAATGAAGGCTTGTAGAAATGAAAAAAAATTGGTAAGTTTATCACAAAAGGTAGACATTTTACCTACATATCAACCACAATTATCACATCTATCAATCTAATCAACCAAAACATATCAGATATTCGAAAAAATCAACCCCTAAAACAATCGCAAAATCCAACCCTAACATCAAATCGCATAATTGCACAATTAACAAGTCATCCAATTCAACCAAAGCTACTAAATTTAACATCTAATTAGCATAATCACACCATAACACAACAAAATTGGACGCAAATAACTACAATTATCTAAATAACACATTCACAAATCAGACAAAATAAGGCAAAATGTAAGCTCAATTACATACCTTCGAACCAATTCCAGATTTTCCAATCACACAATTCGAGCCTTGTTCCTTCTCGCAAACAACCCACTTCAATCCTTTCCCCAACCACTAAGTCAGAGGAGCAATTAAATTCAATGAGCTTCAGTCCTTTTTCGCATCTTTAATGGAGTTTGCAGAGAGGACGAAAGAAGGACAGAGAGAGAAATTGAATTAAAGGCAGGGAAAAGAAGGGTAGTTGGGTAATTAATGCCACGTAGGCTAAATTACAAGGGAAAAGAAGGGTCAACCCTTAGCGTGGACCAGTATAACAAGTTGTAGCCGGTAACCAGTAAGATGTTCTATTTTAAGAAGATAAGGGTAAAAGGTCGTTTTATTGGGGGAATTTCAAAAGGTCGTTTTATTTTGGGCGGACGGAGTAAAGGTCGTAATATTCCTGTCAATTTTTCCTAAATTTTAACCAAAATTATTGTTCTAAGGTTTCTTTAAATTTTTTTTTTAACCATTCATTAAATATAAGTTGCCATAAATGAACTTATTTCCAAATAGTTTAGTAACTATCAAATTTTATTAACAAAAATTCTGAATCAAAATGATTTATATAATAAATTTTAACCAAAATTATTGTTCTAAGGTTTCTTTATTTTTTTTAACCATTATAAGACAAGCAAATCATAGAGTGACATGTGTCAGCCTCACATTGATTTGCTTGTCTTTTAGTATAATATAATAAATTTTAACCAAAATTATTGTTCTAAGGTTTCTTTATTTTTTTTTAACCATTATAAGACAAGCAAATCATAGAGTGACATGTGTCAGCCTCACATTGATTTGCTTGTCTTTTAGTATAATATATTGATTGATGATTGATTGATTGTACTGATCGACAAACCGACCTAGCAACGAAATTTGAGTCAATATAGGATAAGGATTTGTCAAAGGATAAATTGCATGATATAAGTTTCTACCTCTCAAATCCTAATCACAATTAACTTGATTTACTATGTTTTTTATCAATCAATCAATAACAATATACTAAAAGACACACCAGCAATGACACGTGTCATCTTCTGGTGTGTCCTTAGTATATATTTTAAATTTAAAAAATAAAAAATAAAACTTTTAAAAATTGATAGAATATATACGCAAATTAAAATATTTACTTCCAAAATTTAAGGAAAAAAAATAGTAGAATAATATATTTATAAACATAAATATCTAACCATATCTTTGTATAAATAAATTTCTATATTAGTAATTACTTTTTAATGTATAATGATTATTTATAGTAAAAAAATCATGAATATATAATTTTCAACTTGGTGAATGAAAAATTATCATATTTGAAATATAAATAAATTGCCATCGAGGTTCAAAATAGAAGGAAACAATATAATATGTATTCAAAAAAGATTTTTTTTTAAAAAAAAAAGTAGCTTGCAAAAATTGAAATGAATGTATTTTAGATTTTTTTAAAAAATAAATTGATACTCCGTGACAAAAATTGAAAAACCGTGCATGACACGGGATCTAACCTAGTTTTCATATATAGAAATCATATCTCAAAATCATGTATCAACATAGGTTTCAGTTTAGCGGCCTCATAAGTACAAGCCCTACTCCAATATATAAAGAAGCCTAATTTTATACGAACTTTAGAATCCAAATTATTTTCTACTAGACAATGGCTTTCATAATTATTTTTATGAGAGTTTCAAAGAGTAAAAAATTTATAAATATATAAAAAGTACTATATTAAGATTTAACTTATTTTTTTAAAAAAAGATATATTTTCATGTAAAAGATAATGATGATATAACATATTTAAATTTATTTTATTTAATAAAATTAAAATTATCACGTAATTAACAAATATATTGTGTGTTGATGCATAATAAATTAATAATCATCCTATCATATTATATCACTAATAGCAAGTTTCGCAGCCCGACCACGACACATCAATACTTAACTTTTTTTAAAAATTCTCAGTTTTTTAAAAATATCTTAAATACGGGTGAGAAGCTCTAACCACTTGAGCTATCCCTTACTCTCTCCGAAAATTTTGTAGATATTATAGTATTGCAATTATTACAAAACGATGGAGTATTGTTTATTAAAGAGATACAGAGTAATTTGGAACTTCCTCATTTTGAAAGATATCTATATCTATATACCTAATTACCTATACTAAAGTAGAGTTTTTTTTTTTTTTTTTTTTTTTTTTTTTTTTTCTTGAGGGAATTTTCTCACTTAAACTCTACTTTATATATATTTTTTTCTTTTAGGATTTTGTAGAATTACTACCTCTATTATATATTATTTACAACGATTTGACATAAAGTAGAGAGGAAAAATGTCTAATCGTTGCACATAATATGTAACGGAGGTACTCCGTAGTATTTATATGCGGAAACTTTATTATTTTAATTATTTATTGGTATAATAGACTTTTTCAATTACATTTATATACTTATATTTAAATTATCATGATTTTAATAATCGAGTGTGGCTAGAAAATTATCTACTCGTAGTTTGTAAGGAGGCAAAAAAAAGTACTCCCCATAAAACAAAAAGGCAAAAGTGTTATGAAATATATGTGGATGTCTATATACTCTGTACTCTCCGGAACATTATAGATCTAGGGTTTATTATTCTCAAAACAAACCCTAGCATTGTATCTGTATATATATGCATATCCCTACTCTATAGAATAGATACACAGATTAATTCTCTCTTAATCTCTCATGTTTCTCCTTATTTCACAACACGCTATTAGCACCAGCTCTAAGGAGTTAAATAGTAACTGCACGAGTATTCTTAAATATACACCTCCCCTCAATCAAATTGTAATCCTTATCATACATTCATTCAGGTATCCCTATATCTTTTTCCCCTTACTTTTATTGATTTTATCATATTGTTATTATCCTACTTGAATTAAATTAATCATAGGTGTTATACCTTTTGGAAATTCGGAATCACATTATATCTAAACAAAATGTTGGAATTTTGCAATTATAGTTAGTGTGGACTTGAAATATAATTGGGTGTATTGACCAGGATGAGTTTGAGTCCTTAATTATAATTTGTTGTTCCATGTGAAAAGTCCTACGAGTAGGAACTGGAGTATAGGCAAGCCCTGATAAGTGTTAAATAATTAAGGAAAATTTGTCAGAAACAACCTTTTAAAGTATCCACTTTATTTAAAACAACCATTTAAATTTTTTTTTTGCAATTTCAGACCATATTATAAATTTTTTTTTTATCAAAGACAACCAAATGCTACTTTCCGGCGTTTGACTCTATTTGTCCTGATGTTAACCACTAGTGTGCAACACACATGAACTCGTATATTGCTTAATACACCAATTTTCACTCCAATTCACTCGTACTAAAAGAGGGATGAAAGAGAAGCAGAGGTTTTAATAGGAGTTAATTGGAGGAAAAAGGGGTGTATTAAGCAATGTAGGAAGTCACGTGACTCGCACACTCGTGGTCAACATCGGCAAAAATTGGGTCAACGCCGGAAAGTAACATTTGGTTGTCTTTGATAAAAAAAATTTATAATGTGGTCTTAAATTGCAAAAAAAATATTTAAAAGGTTGTTTTAAATAAAGTGGACACTTTAAAAGGTTGTTTTTGACAAATTTTCCAATAATTAACTTAAATGAAATAGTCCACCAGTTAATTTTTATTTTTATTTTTATTTTTTAATCCATGGATAACTAGTGTATGTAGATGATTATGTGTTCAAGTTAGCATGAATCAATCTACTTTTCATGACTACCTATGAATTTCATAAAATATTCCATATTGATTTATCTAATTGATTACGATTAAATCAGCATAATCTTTAAACATGTGATTATCTATATTGAACTGATTATTTGTGCGAGATCCGATTTTATTGTTTAATCGCTATCTTAGAAAATGTATTTGTATGATTTGTTTTAGGTAAAGGTTTACTCTAAACTTTGTACAGATTTATTTGGTACAATAAACATTTTTATTTTTAATGAATTACATGATCTCGTATTCAAATATAGATTGTCTATTTATCTTATATGGGCATGTGTTATCTTATGGAGTCATGATAAATCATGGTTTAATTGTATCCCATTTTTAGTGATCTTGTTGATTGTATATATGTGCTTCTTTTTCCTTTCTTTTATTGTGATTTACTACAGAGAGTATAATTGATCAGTTAGTTTGTGATCAGTTTATATGCTTTGAAATCAATTCAGGGATTTTGTTTTTTCAAAAACTCATCAACAGTTAGTAATTAATTATACTTGGCGTGATTGACTTCATGGTTCGACTGAATCAATATGAGCACTTCAGCTAGTATTAATGTTTTATTCACATTATGTCTATAGAACACTTTCATTATGTTGGTCATAAATAAGATGTCTATAATTAACCCCACGGAGGTAACAATCTATGTTAATTAATAATTACATAAATCCCAAAAACGATGGTTGATTATGGCTATTTTTTTTTTTCCACTCGTGATCTTATTGCATATAAGATTTATCTCCGATAAACAATATGTGGATTGGATATGGGTCTAAATTGGTTGTTGACATTTTAAATAAGATAGTATTTATATAATATTGTGCCACAATTAGTGTGAAGACCTATGTGTAAGTGATTGCTATGTATTTCTTATCTTGATGTTATGTTTGGTTAATGTTTATCCTTGAATAATGATGATCTTAGTTTGTTAAATCGATCCCTTGATTTTAGGCATTGCTATTATTTGAACATATCTTTTAGTATACGATACTTTTCCATTTGTATATGTCCATTGTATATATAGCATGATTTTCTAATTAAGCTAGCATCTACTTGAGTTAATATACCATATACTTGTATATTATTTAGCTCATTTAAGTATTTTGCCACAGTTAAACTTGTGTTTCTAATATTTCTTACGAGTAAATGGTCAAAACTCAAGAACTTGATGTGTATGTGCTTATAAAAGGATTAAAGTTTGGGGCCTAATATATACGAAGAATGATCTAATTGTAATTCTCTGAAACTCATAAAACTAATTATACTTTTATGACTGTGATGATTTATATATGTATATGATGTCATGTTTTATTGTGCACACGAATGTTTTGTTCCACCACGTACAATTCATGCTAGCTAACACTTGTTTGAAGATGAATTTGACAACAATCATTTATTGTGCTACTTATATGTGAAAGGAGTTTCATTAATGAATTATACATTTTCATGATTATGTCAATTACATGAGATACTAATGTTTTTTTTTTTTATGAAATATTAAGACAAGTAGTGTACTACCAAAGTACTAATACACTAGTTGCATACTCCTTTTCATATATGGACGGTAAGTTCTAGATATTATTCATGTACATATGCATCATAATTGACATTATTAAAATGATCATATAATTTGAACAACTATCACAATTTTAACAATTTTAGTATGAATATGTTGATTGATGTGTGATTAAATTCAATAATAGTATTATGTACGAATGTACCTACTTGAAGTTGGATCATTGAAAGTAAATTAAATATGATTGCACAATATTTATGTGAACAAGAGATAGATGACATTGTGGAAAACTTACTTGTAAAAATATATTTATTATGCTCATACTTATAAGAGATTAATAAAATTGGGCAAGAGTTGCGAGTAAGAGTGTATAAGAATAATATTATTATGCAGGATACATGCATTGCTAAAAGAACTTATGCCTTAAAAGGTAGAAGAGATTTAAAGATTGTTGGATTATTTTTATACCCCCATAGGCAAGGATTAGGGGGAGATAGTGTTTATTCCATTGTTTTTATGTAATCCTTGCACATGAATAATTAAATATGTTGATGGTCAATTTGGTACATACACTAGCCTAAATATCAATTATTTAATTAATAGAGGTAGCCACACGATAATCAAATATTTAGAATGATACCATCTTGAAGATGGATATAAATAAATGTCGTTACCTATATACTAGCTATAAATGTACATATTAAGTTGATGTCCTAGAAAGACAAGATCAATTGCTATTAAAACTAGCACACCTGAAATGTGGTAATCCAAAGGGTTACAATGATAATATAAGAATTCTTGAAAGAGGAAAGGAGCAATAATTGACAATGACAAATTTGAGAAAGTGCCACATTTTGATGCATCTCCTGAAGAGATCATTTCTAGTATATTAAAATGTGTTATGGTTATATATAAAGTACTCCAGAAGAGTATAAAATGTTGTCCAATAAGATTAGCATGTATCAAGATTACAATCGATCAATGCTCTAGTGGAGTATGAGTATTAGTTAATTGTCTTACCAATTGTAGAAAAAAAACACATCAGTGTATTTATATCACATCATATTCATGGCCATGCATAAAAGTACTCTAATAAGGTGATCACCAATTTATAAAACTGGCCATAATTTAAATACTAAAGGAAAAGTGATTGGATGTGATATTAATAATTAGGCCATCCGGGGTTTAATAAATTCCCTCTATGAAAACATGAAGTTTCATTTGATATGAAAGAAATAATGTGTTGACGCTCTCTCATGTTAAATATATGAAATAAATTGAATGGCAAGACATAACATTGAGATTGAGCTATATTTGGATTGTGATTTTTAATAGTTTGTGTGAAAAGAAAAGTTCAAGAGATAATACATTAGTTTTTCTAAATAATTGGTGACCATAAGTTCACTAGAATAATTTATATGTTGACAAATATTAGGTAACCAGAAGCTCACCACGTACAAGTTATATGTGGAAATTCTAAGTAGCTAGTATCATACTATCAATATTTCTAGTGATCCCGAAGATCACCACCTAGTGAAATTACAAGAAAGTTTATATTTGTATAACAATTCTCTTGATTGGGGCTATTGTATGTTAGCAAATAAGGAATAAAATAATAAATTAGCAACTGCACAATTTATTACCCCTATTAATATTGATCTCTAGAAGAGAACAAAATTTCATTATTCTCCAGAAGAGATAGAACTTTGTTAAATATATATGATTATCCTACGAGACGAAATTTGATGCACATGAAATTATATTCTAAGTTGGTGAAGAATTGCCCCAATATTTAAGATATTTTACCAACTTAAGGGGGAGGATTGAAGTAAGTTGGCAAAATTATAAAATTATTATTAATTGATCCCTATTATAATACTTTGTAAAGTTACATGCCAACTTTTATGTCAAGATAGGTTGCACATCTACTATTTGATTTGTATACCGTTATGACCCATTCAAACGCAAAGAGATATATATTTTGGTCATAGAAGAATGTGCATACATTGAGATGAATCTTGCCTATTTTTGTTGAATCACTACACCTGAACTGTAGATTGTAAGATCAGTTCCAATATATGTGATATATATATGTGGCAAGATAGTGCAGCTGATATTAATACCATAATGTATGAAATACCATAGATAGAAGTGGTATATATAGATATCTGAGAATTATAATAGATGGCCTATGATATGAAAAAAAAAAATTTAATGGTACCAATTCAATTGGAGATGTATTCAGATATCATAGTAGATTAGCATGAAAACTTGTATCTTACTGAATTTTATAATACCGGTATACTGTGAAACCGATAAATAATATGCATATGCATTATTATAGAATGGACTAGTGAATAAGGGATCTGAAATACATATGTCCATTTTAATGTCGACATAATGATAATAATTAAAAGTTTATCATGGACCAGAAGTCCAATGAAATATGGATTTTTAAATCCACACTGTACAGTGTCTTGCATTAATTTGAGTCTTATGTCTCTGTGCATGCGTGAATCATAGGTTAATGAATTGCTTATTGCATGTTTAGGATGTTGTTAGATGCATTATTCATTGTATATTTTGTTTAATATCTTATCATGATTCCTATATCTCATATTGCATGCATTAGCTAGTTTCTATATAATGTTTGCGGTATATGTAATTGTTCATTATATACATAGAATACATATTTACAACTTTAATGGAAAATTAAAAAAGACAAATTTATATTCCAATGGGCTTATAATTATGATGAAATTTTATATGACAGTGATATAATATTATTTATGAATCATGTAAGAAAAGTTCCCAAAGAACTTATATACAACATATCTATAGCCCTACAAATTTTATATGTGAATATTACAATTATTATCAAACTCATGAAAAGTCAATATGACTATATCATCGATATCTCAACCTGAAGTTTGAGTATGTGAGATTCAACAAGTCTTTGTATTCATTGGCGAAATCTCATGTAAAACATGAAATGTCTAATTAAAGAATAAAGTTGAAATACTATTAAGATTAATATTCTTGTGGCCCAGAAGAGCCACGAGCAAAATATGTAATTAGTTTAATTTTTTAATTCTAATGATACTGGAAAATGAAATATATATGATGATATTAAGTGTTTCCATGATATTATGTTTGGATAATGTGATCAATCATTGATCATCATTTTGTAGTATATGTGACCTCCAGATGAAGGCAAACATCTAATTGTTATGATAATTCGAAACAAAACTATCGAATGAAATAGTGGTAAACACATGTATTATTTTCACAAGTATGAAGAAATGAAGACGCCTCAATAAGTCCATGTGAAGATTTGAATATTCAAGTTCAAGTTCAATTTCAAAGGATCAATCATCAAGAAATGGTGTTCTACTACATGGAATAAGTTACCCAACCATATCGCGTCGGATTTATTGCACTTGAAGATTTCACGTTAGTACGTTATGTATTCTTCAGGGGGAGAAAATACACGTTGCACTCTTTTTCCCTTAACCATGGTTTTATCCCACACTGGTTTTCCTGGTAAGGTTTTTAACGTGGCAGCATTTCGAGTGTATTACGAAGAATGTTATACTCTTTTTTCCTTCATTAGGTTTTTATCCCAAGGGTTTTTCCTAATAAGGTTTTAATGAGGCACAATCTTCGATAATAGACATCCAAGGGGGAGTGTTATGAAATATATGTGTATGTCTGTATACTCTACACTCTCCGAAACATTCTAGATCTAGGGTTTATTATTCTCAAAACAAACCCTAGCATTGTATCTGTATATATATGTATATCCCTATTCTATGGAATAGATACACAGATTAATTCTCTCTTAATCTCTCATGTTTCTCCTTATTTCACAACAAAAAGTATAAATTATTCCTGTCAAAAAAAATAAAGTATGACTGTCTTTTGACTCAAAATGAATAAACTCGTCATAGATTACTTACGGTAGTTGACAAGTAAGCGCACAGTAGAAAGAATGGGAATTTGGGAGTGGATTTATTCACCCATTAACGCCGTCAAACAGAACACTCCCAACATAACGCCGGTGACAGATGTTTGCCGGAAAACCTACGATATTTGTCGTGATTCCACTGTTCATGTCGCCGGCAAAGCACGTGACTTTCACGGGTACTTGTGCGATGATCAAGTTCGCGACAACCTTAGCAGTTTCGCCGTCAATGTCTCCAAACACAGCGCCCTTTATATCGCCCGATCATATGGTATATTCCTTCTCTTTTACTAGTATTTTCTTTTTTTTCATTTTGTTGCTAATTATTGAATTTCTTGATCATATGTCGTTTTTGTTTATATTTATATTGTTTTTTTTTTAATCTTCTGAAAATTTGTGCATAAAAAATTGTTATTAGTAAATCTTCAGATCTTCGACATGGGTATGATTTATAAACACTTTGACACTTCATTTTGGACCTAAATTATAAAAGTACTTGAATTGTGTTACAGGAATAGGTCTAGTACCCAAGTCCGATTATTATTATTGATATGTTTAAGGGTTTTATAATACTAAAGCTGATTAATTGCATGTTAACAGTATATAACGTGTCTATCATAAACTTGGTAGTGATAATTCAATGACTTTTAAAGTGAAATCTGCTTCATGGTTAAATGACATGATCAAAGTCAAATTCTATGCTAATTGGACTCGGGTGCCCATGTCCAAAATGGGTTCATGTCCAAGTGTCCGACTTAGCCATTTTGTGAAAATTTCAATGATTTTGAACTATAATGAAGTGTCTTGGTATTCTACCCACTTCCAATGTTGAGGGTATGAAGAGTCCGAGTAACATAGGTCAATTTAAGTAAGTATGCATAGTTTAACACTCTAGTACTCTTCAAAGAAAAACTGAGGCATGAGATGATCCACATGATTGAACTAAACACAGAAGGTAAAGTTTGATTTTAGTTGATGTAGATTGTGGGCTTTGTGGCAATGGATTGATGGTGTATGCTATAGCCTTATAATTTGGGAATTTATTGAATTGGTGTGGGTTTTTCTTGGATGCTCTTTCTTTTTCTCACTTTACTCACCTTTTTTCAAACTCTTTCAAATGATTATCTTGTTATGTTCTTTTCTTTATATCAATGTTGTTGTTGTTGAGAGGGATGAAATTTTTGCAAGTAAAAGTATTATTGGGAGTGATTATATTGCAATAATGGATATAATATAGATGCATGATAACTAAAGAAGTATTAGTTACTTTGTCATCTTAAAAGATGGGTAAGTTCTGAAATCCATTTCAAAACATATATAAAACTTCTAGAAGCTAGCTGAAAGGGAGTCTAAGGAATTCAGATGATGCCTTTGTTAATAAATTTATTGAAGTGCACTGTGTAAAATGATCTCTTCTGAGCTCCATGCCTCCATGTACAAAATAGCTTCCTCTGAAATGACTAACGAACCTCAATCCTACTTAACGGTGTCCAAGTGTAGAGAATTAGCCACTGAGAAAGAGGTGAGCTGACTAACCAACTGAAGTTAGGCCTCTTAAGATTGGGATTTTGAAATTTGCTGATCAAATATACTCCAGTTTATCTCCTATAAGCATGGCTACTCAGTGGTTTGAGTTACTATGTGTTATTTTCCTGTTCGTTGATGATTTAGTAGTACATTAGGAGTTCTTTTTAAAATGAATGTGATGGTTCAGTTATTGATTTGATTTCACAATCAGTGAAAAAAAAAAAGGCTAATTCACTTAAGGAAAGAGTAGAGAAATTGGAGACTAAAGTAACTAAATCTGAAAACAAGTTTAGCTCGATCTAGGAGAATAGCTCACAATTAAAAATACCAAGGTGCTGGTGATAGGGGATGTCCTGAAGATCTTTAGTGGCGGAGCAATTTGTGGATATTAATCTTTTCGTCAATTTGATCATTGTAGCAAGTTTTAAGTATAGTTTGATAATGTGAATGAATAAGTTTGTATAGTTAGGAATAAGATGTTAGGTACTTTTTCGATAGAGTACAATGGTAGTTTTTAATGACTATTAAGATTTAGAGGGATTACTCCCTCTGCTCCTTTTTGTTGGTTTACACTCTGACTATTTTTCTCTCAATAAAAGATTCAAAATGTAACCAACAAATAAGAACGGGAGGGAGTAGTTATCTATATAAGGTAATCGATGTACTCATTACTTTTATCATGCATTAAAAGTTTTGTCAAAAGTGGATGAGCTACGAACAAGCTAGAGCAACAAGCGTGTTATCTGTTGGGAACTGCTCGTATACAACTGTTCGCATAGGCAAACATTTCTGCGATGGCTTCCATAGACCATTATCATTTTATGAAACTCTACAAGTAGAAGTTTTACAGAACATTTGTTTTTTTTTTTAGTTGCATTTTTTCTTAGTTGATGGACAAGCTTGCAAAGTGATCATTGCAATGCTTATCGTATTACTGTATGAGACAACTTTTGGCTGTTATGTGTGTGAGCAAGTAGTTAGCTCTGTATCTTGGTGTAAAGTGCTTATCCTGCACTCATTATTTTCTCGCAAGGCCTCTCTAAGCTCACAAAATTACCCACAATAGGCGTTTTATGCTAGATCTGAATATTGATAAAATCCGTCATTAGGTCTTAATTACTGGAGTCAGTCTTCTAAAGCGGGGTCTTCTTTTCTGTAATACTTGCTTCTCTGAGGGAATTTATGCAGCCGTGCAGGAAGTTGAGCTGGTGGGAGTTTCGGGAATTTTAAAGTTACGCTTCTGTTTTCATTTTCAGAAAATAGAAGTTTAATAATCTTGTGAAAGGAGGGTAGTACTCACTTTCCAGTCTCATTTCCATGTACCCAGTACAAGGGATAGCTTCCAAGACTAACCTGTGCCTCAATTGTACTAACCATTGTCCAAATGTAGGAAATTAGTCACTGCAGCAGATATGGCTAACCAACGAAAGAGAGGCCCTTGATTTAAGTTGTAATTGATACTCGTGAAACCTCTCAATCTCTCATACAATTGTACAAGTAGACTACTCTAAATTATTACTGTTAGATTGCTCAGTATGTGTTGTTTCATGTACAGGGTGTGGTCCAATAATTGATATTGTTTCACGATCAGTACAAGGAAAAAAGGCCGACTCACATAAGGGAAAGATAGAGGAGTTTGAGACTAAATTAGCTAAACTTGAGGAGGAGTTGAGCTCTACTCAATTAGAGATACAAAGGCTGAGGTCTGTGTCGAAATCCCAAGATGAATCCAACTTAAGTACTACGTATCAAAGGCCAGAGGATGTGCTGAACATGTTTATGATGGAACGATCTTTGGGTAGAAAACTTTTTGACAACCTGATCATTCCTGTCGATGTTGGATCTGAGAGGAAGGGGAAGACAGTGTCGAGTACAGATGGAAATTGTTAGTAGTAACAAGAAATGTTCATTGATGTACTGTATTAATGCATTGTACTAGTGTTTTAGTGTTTGAACCCCTCGGTGTCCCCTAGTATGGCCTGTGTCTTGAACACCGTACGACACTCCTCTCTTGCTTTTCCATGGTTGATGCATCTAAGAATATATTGCCTATTTAGTAACATGAAAGGAAGCAAAGCAAGCTCTCTTGTTAGATGCGGAGTATGCTTCATGAAGTTGCACTTAATTATTTTCATACAAAATGCTACAAAGTAGAAATTGTAATTATTAGGTGTCGATTGCATGATATCCTTAAACTAATACTGTATCTGTATTCAAATAATCTCCTTATTAGATTTGGACATGAAACTTAAATCATCAAAAAAAAAATATGCAACATTCAATAGTATTAATTAGACTCGGTTTATTGAATCACAATCACCACAAAATTTAGATAAATACCAAAGATTTAAATGCCCAAAAAAATCACCTACACCATCATACAAGGTACAAACCATGTACTAGTAGTATATTTGAATCTCTCCAGCATGGTGGAGGATGTTCTAGGCTTTACCAATTCTTCCAAAGTGGAAAATCTTTGGTTGGAAATTGCTACATGAGCTCTTCCTTTGGCAGCTATTCTACATTCTCGAGGCTCTTTCCAATTGATCCAGTTTGTCCTTTTGTCATGTGGATGTGGAATCTGTATCTCATACATTCAGAGATTGTGGCTATTTGCAGTTTTTGGCTATCTGGAGCTTTGGGCGTTAATTAGGACCTTATGCAGTTTCCTCCGTTTAGTGTTTGGTTATCGAGTATAATTTCTCATTTTTCGTCGTTGAAGTATTGGAAGGGTATTGCTTCTTTATTTGCTCTTCTTTGGGCAATTTGGATTTCTCGTAATCAACTGAGGTTTAGGAATGTTGCTTGGTCCCCTAGGACAATCGTTGATTTAGCTACAAATTGGTTTCTTCGTAGTATGCAAGCTCTAGATTGGAAGAGGTCTTCGCAGTTTTCCTGTTTGGGTCATTTGGAGGCTAGGCAGGATGTCCATAGGCTTTGTCTA
Source organism: Chenopodium quinoa (assembly GCF_001683475.1). Lineage (NCBI taxonomy): Eukaryota > Viridiplantae > Streptophyta > Magnoliopsida > Caryophyllales > Amaranthaceae > Chenopodium > Chenopodium quinoa. Next base: position 189,123 of record NW_018742249.1, read on the forward strand.
CAGGGATTACCTTATATTTCTCTAACGGTTTGTTTGATTATAGATGGGGCTTGGGATTTTTTTACTTATAGGGCTGGAGCAAGCTGGATAGTTCGTGATCTTCATTCTTCTGAGGTACTAGGAGGTGGTTGTCGGGCTTTTATGGTAGGTTTAGCGTTGGAGTCTAAGCTTCAAGCATGTGCCTAGGGATTGGAGTTTGCTATTCGTAAAGGCTTCTTGAAAATCCGGGTTTATACTGATTGTGCTGCCCTCCTTATTTATCTTCCTCCGTCTGGTTCAATGGACATTTCTACTTGGTGGCCCATTCAGGAGTTGCGCGCTTCAGTTTAATCTTTTTTGGTTTGCCAAGTTCAACATGTTCCTCGATTGTGGGTGTCTCCTGCTCACTGGTTAGCTGGTTGTGCTAGGCATCGCCAATCACTGTATTTTCTATTTTAGCGGTTTGTTGACAGTTGTTATTTTGTTTTTATTATTATTTGATAGCTCTTTTGTCAAAAAAAAAAAACCTTCTATTTAACCAATCAAAAATTGTACACTAATTAGTATCATTTTTAAAAAGAAATTTTTACAATCCCCCTAGAGGTGGGCATCGTGCCGTGCCGGGCCACCACGGACTGTGCCTCGCCATGTCTAGTGGTGGCTTGTGTCGTGCTGTTTTGTCCTGCATTTTGACGGGCTGTGTCGTGCCAGGCCATCATTTCGCACACCCCAGCCCATGACACGGCATGACCCACGTGCCTAGTGTACCGTGCCAAGCCGGTCACCGTACCGCCCATGTATTTTTTATTTTAAAAAAATCGATATATATTTTTTTAACAACTTAAATGAATACACTTTTTGAGTAATTTTATTAATTTATGTGTATGTTATTTTATTATTATATTATTATTGCTCTTTTTATTATTCTTATTTTTATTATTATAGTTCTTTACTATTTATGTTATTTTTATTATTAATTTATTTGAAGCAGCGAATGAGTAGTCGTTTTACACGGGCCGTGCTGCATGTCGTGTTGGGCCGTGCTATGTGTCGTGCTGGTGGGCCATGCTCGCGGGCCAAAGTACCGTGCCGCTCGCGGGTTCGTGCCAGTGCCGAATTTTTGAAATCGTGTTCACGGCATGGCCCCTCCTACTCTTCATTCAGTCATCGTGCTCGTGTCGTGTTGAGTCATGCCGCTGGCGTGCTCGTGCCGTGATGTGCATTTTTGTGCCGGGCTCGTGTCACCCACGGGTCGGCCCGACCCCCTATTTTTTCTCTTTGAACGAGGCTATTGTGCCACTTTTTTATTTTATTTATTTATTAATCATTCATCATAAGATAATCCATGAGTACATGACCGTTGTGCCACTTAGTAAAACAGTTTTTGTAGAAATTTTCAGATTATATTTTTCATTTTATCTAAAGTCGTTCATAATTAAACATTTTTCTATGTTGCATTATTAATCAACTTGCTTACTCTATTGGAATCTTTGTCTTAATTTACAAATCCACCACCTCCAAAAGGTGTTCAAGTAATTTAGTATTTTCCATCTTTAGTTATTTCTACTCTACACCAATGGGATTACATCACAATGAAGCCTAGTATCCTTGTTAAAATTAGTTTAATTTAATTTCATATTAGAATTTAGAATTCTCTTGAATCTTAAAGTACAACATGAGGGGAGGATATTTTCTAGTGATGATTTTCTAGACAACATTAGAGACGGGCATGTAAATGGTGAAGTAAATGGTAAAGAATTGCCATGTGTATGTAAAATATTTTTATAAAATGTATCAAGCTGTAGTTTATTTTTTAATACAAAAACAATTTTTTCTTACTTTGTTAATCAATATGTGATTAACGGTAAGTTAAAATTTTGTCAGCTACATTGTATGAACAACAAAGTATTTCCTACTTTGATATTAAACTCTTAGGAGTCTTACTAAATTCTACTCAACATCCTTAAATATGGCCCTATTTGGTTTGATGTAAAATGTTTTCATAGAAAATGAATTTTCCATTTTTTCCCATTTTCCTTTGTTTGGTTTGTTAAGGAGTGAAAACAATTTTTCAAGGGTGGAAAATTTCATCCTTAATGATGGAAAACATTTTCCTTTTAAAAACAAGGGAAGCCACATTTTCCTCTATCCTCCTTACCTCTTTTTTTACTTCCCTCTCATTCATCCTTACATTTCCACTCTTATTTTTTATTTTTCTTGGACTTTTCTTGTATGCAACCAAACAAAGGAAAACTAATTTGCAATTGTGTTTTTCCTTGAAAATATGTTTTCCATGAAAACTAATTTTCCATTGAAAATGTTTTACATTAAACCAAACGGGGACTATATGGAGTACATATTTTGCACATCAAATTGAAATGTTTGTTAGTTGTTTTTTTTAATACATATTATAGATTGGGTAAAAACCAAATACAAAATAGGAGTCAATATAAAAAATCGTTTTAGTAAAAGTACCTTTGGTGTATCTTATATTGTTAATTCGTTATACAAAGAAAAAAAAAAAAAGGACAAGTCTTAGCTGGATTGACGATAAGATTAAGTAATATACAAACAAAGGTAATCAATCACTAATAATGAACATCAAAGCATTTAAAAAAAGCAAATGTAAATTAAAGTAATCAAGTAGTCCTCAATCATCCTCGCTACTGATACATGTTTAATGTATTTAAGCTGATCCTCTCTTTTTATTAAACTTTCCACTCGAAAAGTTGTTAAAACACTAAATGCAAAATGTTAGGTACATACATATATACTCCCTCCGTTTTTAAATATTTGCTCCATTTGTATTTTTTACATTATTTATTTGTCCTACTTTGACTAATATTTGTAATTTATACATGAAAAAAAATATAGTCTTGTGAGTACTTGTTGAAATCATCTCGATGAATAGATTATTAATTTTCAATTGTTAGAATTTATACTTATTGAATTAAAGATATTAGTGACCAAAGATTAGCATCGGCATGCGTGTTCAAGAGAAATGGAACAAGTATTTAAAAACGGAGGGAGTACACGATAACATCCCACATCTTCTAAACTTCCTTTTCAAATTGGACTAGATTATATCACTACATTTGTTAGCATGCGAAAATAGTACAGTACTTCATATTGCTCTTGTTCTTGTCATGGATCCCACTTACATTTATTATTTTGGGTGTAGAAACTAGGAAAGAGCTATGTATCGGAGTTACTTGTCCTCTCATAAATAAATAAATAAGTAATGCTATGTATAAATTAAGCTACTCTCGAGGTTTTATTGAGAAAACCCTCTTTTAAAGAGAAGGTAGTTACATAACTTTTTATATTATTATTATTTATTTATTTATTTTAATGCATCATTTTTAAGAGAAGGTAGTTACATAACTTATATCATCATTAGTGTGAAACTATAATGAGTTCTCTTTGCCTTAAGGAAAAAAAAAGGTTTTAGGCTTAATAAATAAAAATTAAGTTTCAAATATATGCGTATAATACAAATTAGTTAGGTCTAATAAGTTTCAATAAGATTCAATCCGATTTAATATTAACTTTAAAAATTTTAATGTGTGTGCTATTATTATTACTATTTAGAATAATTGTACTATTATTATATTTTTATTTATTCATGTTAATTCTAATTACTACGAGTATATTGGAATATTTATTACGGAGTATTAAAATAATATTTATAATAATTTATTTTAGTTTAATGTCAGATTAGATCATCTAAGTTTAGTTTAATTTAGGTTATTAGGCCGTTTCAATTCAATTAAGTCTAATTAATCTCAAAAGTCAAAACATCATGGCCTTAAAAAAGTACTATAACTAATAGTATAGATGATCAATAATTAAGTATGACTAATTAATTTGCTAATATTTGGTATCATGTATAAAATAATAACTCCAGCTATAATATAGTCTCATACAAAGTATTATTGTTGTGATGACGAATTCTTAATTAAGGCCGACTTTGATTCACTTATTGTAAGATGGGTTAAAACTATACCCTTAAATTATTTACAGTGCGTTCTATTCACCTGATTTTTACTTATTTGAACTTATTATCTGATCTTATCTGAACCTATTTTAACTTATCTTAACTTATATGAACTTATCTAAACTTATTAGCCCTTGTTAGAACTTATTTTAGTTATAAATTAAATTTGGGTAGTCCTGATTAACTCTTATCACAACTTATTATCTGATCTAAATTTATTTTTTCTGAACTTATCTTATCTGAACTAACCTGAGTTTATTAACCCTTATACACTGTGTTTGGATAAAAAAAGGAGGAAGGAAAAGAAGGGGAGGGAGGAGAAGAAGATGGGAGGGAAATGGAGGGAAGGGAAGAATGTTGAATTTTCCTTCCAAATCTCTCCATTGTTGGAGGGATCAATTTCCTACAATTTAATCCCTTTATTTCTCTCCCCTTTAATTCCCTTCCTTCCTCATTAGTTATCCAAATGAAAGATATTCCATCTCTCCATTTCCCTTCCCGTCCTTTCCCTCCATTTCCTTCAATCCAAACACACCCTTATTTAAACTTATCTGAACTTATTAACTATGAAATAAGTGGAAATAAGGTGAACAGAATATGGCCTTAAGGCCTTAAAATCGCCCTTATATATTGCAAAACTTACCATCTATGTAATGACTATACTAAAATAACAACCGCTAATAGTTATACACGTGGCACTGATGAAAAATTTTCCCCTCATCAAATGTTAAGCCCATCCAACCTTTTTCAAAACAAATATGGTATATGATAATGCTCTTTTTAGAGTTTTAGCGCACAAAAAAAAAAAAAAAAAAAAAAGGAGGTAGTACCTTTATTTTCGTTGGAAATTTAAATGAACTGGGTCTAAATGTGGACTACATGCACTCCCCACATAGATACCCTTCATATCTTATACTCCTTCCGTCCCTGAAAGAACTATCCATTTGGTCTAATTTTAGTCCCAAAAAGAATGATCCATTTGTTTTTCCCAACATTTATTCCTTTTTCTTCCTTTTAAAAGTGTCAGCTTGGCAATATTGTGTATTTAATTACATTGGTTGTTGTAAAACAATACTCTAATCTTATTGGCTAATAAAGCATCACATGAATTAGTGCATTATTACATCATGTTTATTAGGCATAGGATAAAGATAAAAAATTTACATCTAGGACTTTCTCTCTCTAGATATTAATTGCAAATTATTGCTGACTTGTATTTTCTCATACATTTGTACTTGCAAATTAAGTTTCTTAATACTTGTGAAATCAACCCAAATGGGTCGTTCTTTCGAGGGCGGAGGGAGTATATAATTGCAAGGTTAATTCATCACAACCCTCCAAATCCCCAAAACTCAAATCGCATTTTTTTTTACAAACCAATAACCACCCAAATACCCATCCCACTATATTATTTATTTATTTATTAACTTTTTTTTAAAAAAAATCAATAAGGACAATAACTACCCAGGCCATGACCCATCCTACCTTTTTTTTAAGGGACTACAATAATTAATTAAAAAATTACTTTTTTTTAAAACACTACTAACATTTCACTTTATGTTATTTTCTTTCGCGTATAATATATGTCATGCATTAGCATAGATATACATTTCCTTCATCAACAGTTATTCACCATAGCACTCTAAATCTCCAACCCTTCAATTATATATGCATATTTTTTGGGGAGTATCCTACAAACAATTTCCACTCTTCTAATCATCAAAAAAAAAATGTACAACACGCTATTTGTGCGACTGGCCTCACCAAATAGCTACTTGCAAAAGATCAAAAATAGACATATGACACTAATTGAGTAGCCCCTCTAACACAGAACGGGTAATCTCTATAGATTTAACAAAGTAGCCCCCATAATAGCTAGCCACATTGTGTGGCCACCCACATATAAGACTAAGACCCTTTTTTTGAGTTTCGGAGCAAAGCAATGAATATCAAATTTCAGCAGAGTAGAGCAAGTACTGCTAGATTACTAATACTCAATAGAGCATATTTTAACAAAGCATTGTAAATCAGATCAAACCACAACAACTCTAAAAAAATGGCCTAAGTTACTACATAAAATCAATTTTCCTATACGTTATATATTTAATTTTTCTAATATAAAATATATCCCGTGCATTTTGCACGGGTACACTCTAGTTCTTAATTTCATTGGTTTTAAGTTATATGTCTTTTGAAAATATATTACTCATTTTTGGAAATAAAGAAAGGAAATTCAAAGGGTCAGATATGAGCGCCCGATCAGGCGCCCGACCGAGCGAGACCCGCCCGATCGGGCGCGAGAAGGGTTGTAAAATTCTGGAGTTCCACCGCCCGATCGGGCGAGCCCCGCCCGAACGGGCGCGAGAAGACGTCTGGAAAAAGGGAGTGTCCGCCCGATCGGACTCGTGTTTGTCCGTTGGACTCCAACAATTCCCTTGGATTCCTCTTCTTGTTTGATTTCTTGTAACCTCCCATTCAAGAGGTTTATTATGGTGTTTTTAATGACCATAATATTTCTGATTTTCTCTTCTTTGTTCATAGAAGATTCCTTTATGATCTTTCATCTTCTTTATTCATCTCTATAAATTGGAGGTTGTTTTCTGATTTTTATATACACAAGAAATACATATCAAACACAAGCTTGCTTAAACACATACTCTATATTTGGCATAAGTTACTTAACTCCAACCTTCCACCCAAAAGTGTCTTTGTGTGGAAGTGGTGTGTTAACCTTAGGGAACGTGCCGGCGAATACAATAGTGCACCCCGGTTGAGCCGAAATTTCGTTTTCAAGTCATTGATTTGCATCACGACACACTGCACTCTTTCATTGTCACGATATCATCTTTTCGATATTCTTATTTTAGAATATAGCCTTGAAATACTTCTTATATTACAACAATGAAAGAGATGATCGAAAAGATGATAATTCTAAAATAAGAAGATCGAAAAGATGATCTCGTGACAATGAAAGAGTACGGTGTGTCGTGATGCAAATCACTGACTTGAAAACGAAATTATATATTTTCATTGGCTACTAATTGGGTATTGGTCGAAAGATTGGATAATGTCAAGAAAAAAACAATTTTTTGGAAAAAATGTTGCTCACGTTTTTCTGGGAGCAGTCCCGGAAATGGACCCCGATCGAAGGTCAATCATTGTCGGTTTGGGCTGAATTTTGGGAGCTTGTTTGGGACATATGAAGCTTCATTTTCAACGGTTGGATCGTTGATAGATGCTCATGTTTGGGAGTTATGGCTTCAATGTTAAGCTGCATTTTTGGAGAGGAAATTTGGGCGTACTGCGGAGAATGCTCATCTTTGACAATTGAATTAATTCAAGGGAGGTCCTCTATAAACTAATTTTATTTTGATTATTCTTAGCACGTGATTTTAATTCTAATAATCTTCTTGGAAAATATACGAGTTGTGATTTTTGGCATTATAATATTAGATGATTATTTTGTCCATAATGTAGTATTTGTTACATGATTATTAGTTTATAGGCTAAAGTATAATCCATGTTATATATGTGTGATGTTACATGGCATGATTATTTCTATGTCTTTGTTCTATGCTTGTGGTTTGAACTTAGCACTAAGAAATACGTTAGTTGGTTTTATTTACCAATTTGTTGATTTTTGAACATGTGTTGTTTTGTTCATTGAGAAAGTAAATTTTGGGTTATTGCTTCAGATTAATTTCTATTAACAATGTGTTGTTGAGTTCCTAATATCTACATGCCTATTTTGATAGATTATTCATGGTTATTTAAGACTTGTTAAATTGTAGGTTTTATAAGTTCTACCATGATTTTATTTACAATGAGTATGATGCAATGTCAAAGTTTATTACTTTTAGTACATATGTGTTGATATACATATAGATATTTGTCTTGCTTGTAAAGACTTTGCTCATACTCATAATAACGCTCTTTTTGCATACTTCTTCTCAAAAACTTGTGTTAATTCTTTCAATTTATTAAGTATGAGAAGTTTTTGAATAAGAATTATGTGAAGCTAAGAGCCATACGTGTATCATTTTCATGGAGAACATGCTTTGTGGTTGTTGTATTTGTGACTCTTAGTGGTGTCATAGTTCTTGTTGAGAATGGATGACTACTTTAATTAATTTTTAATACTCTTGAAATACTTTTGGTGACTATTTTTGATATGTAGTGTGTCAACCTTATGATGAATTTTTGAAAGTATGATAATGTTTGAATTATTATTTAATTCAATGATTAGGTTATTTTACTTCTTTGTTTATCCACCTTAAGAGAGAGTTTTCAAGAGTTATTAATTCTTATTACGTGTTTTGTTCATATTTGTTCTTACTTGGTTCAATTTGGTTTGGTATTGACATTTCTTTAAGGAATATTTATCGATTTCTTATGTGTGGGAAGTGATTTTTAAGAATTTTATTTCTTTTGGTGCTATGTCTAGTAATTCTCCACATAATGTCAATATTTTTTAAGCAAAGAACATGAATTCAAATGTGCTCCAAGAAGCTCAAAATACTTAGTGGATGCACAATCACTACAAGTGGTGGTCATTGGGTTGTTCGTCATTGATCGCTAAGGTAAATTATTAGAGGCACTATGGAGGTATGTTCACATATTCTTTTTCTCCTTATCAACTATGTTTTGATTTTAGACTTAACTTTGGCATGTGGGGGTTATGATTCTATGAGTGTAGAATTTTGTAGTAGGAATTTAGTCCTTATATGCCCCATGTGAAAGGAATAGAGTTTACCATGTCTAATTTCAATACTTAAGTTGAAGACTTATATCATCCAATGTGGGGGAAAAGTATATGAGAATAAATGTTGGACTCAAAGTCTTGGTTTATTTGATATTTTGAATTTGTTTTTTTTAAGCAAATGATACTATGCTCCATGACTTTGTTTGTGAATGTTGGATTGTCTCCATATACCACAATGTTGGATTATTGTATGTCATTGTTGGATTATCTCCATGTACTATAATATTTGGCAATCTCCATTCATCACAATTAAATTTTCTCCTTTGCTTTAATAATTTGTTTTTTAGCAATTCTATGCATTATGTCATGTTTGAGTGAGTGGCTATGCATATGAAATTCTCATGTCTCTTGATTGCTATATTCCCATATATGCATTTATTTTGTTTATTAAGTAAACAAGTTAACTATAAGAGGAATAAGAGGCATAATTTTTAGTTTCGCTTCTATTTGATGCAAAGCATGAAAGTGACTAGTTATGCTAAAGACTATTATTTATTTGTATTGATTTGGTTTCTATATGCAATGTGTGAAGAGTGTTTCCTTAACTCAATAAATTGATGACGTGAGTGATTGGTTATTTTAGAAGAAGTTATTGAGGATGAGTTAGATAATTTTAACTTGCCTAGAGTTCTCCTATCTTTTTATGGAGTGTGTTTCCTAATATTTCTTCTATAGTCTTTTCCATGTCAATTCACTAAGTGTTGTTGGGAATGTTCAAGGTTTTTTTTTGTGAGTAAAAGTGACTTTGTCTTTCTTGTCTTAATGGAACGATGTAGGTCTTATTTGGATGACTTAATTATTTCGGATCTTTAGTCTTTGATGATAAGTTCCCCTCTAGTGGTTTGTTAAGCCTTCTAAGTGATGACTTAAGTGGGTTGGTTGGTGAGTTCCATGTTGAAGATAAGAAATGTGAATTGAAGTTCAAGTGTGAGTTATAAGTTCAAGTATGAGTTGACTTGAAATTATTACCTAGGAAGTGGTACAAGAGTGTGGTTAGTACCTTGTGAGAATTTAATATTTATGATTAAGTTTGTTTCTCACTACTTGCTTCAAGGTAATATATATTTTTGTGCTATTTCTACAATGTGAGTAATGTGGTGGTGTTGAGAATCACATGTGATTTGTAGTTAACAACTTTCTTGAAATTCTTATCTTTCTATTTTTGTTGAGCAATTTTCACGATTTGGATTATGACAATGTGTTTTATTATTTTCAGAATAATAATGATCATTATGAGTTTTGGTTTTTTCCAAAGTGTCATACATGTTTCGTGATTTGAAAGATTTATACGATGATATGATATTTGTTGTTCATGTTATCATTTGAGTGGAGTATGCTAATAACATTTAGCAATGTGATAGTGACATGCATTGCATTTTATTTTAACATAGCATATATTTGTGAAATAGTTGAAGTGCAATATTTTACAAATCTAATAGTGAATGACTAACGTTGTTTAAATTTACTTTATCTTTTACTAAGTATCTTTTTAGGTACAAAGGGTGTGAAATACACTAGCTTTTGGGAAAAGTTGTTCAAACTTTTCGGAAGGCAAGTGTTGGTGATTGATGGTTGATGAAGAAAGTTCACTAATGCGGCTACGTTATTTTCAAGGATTGGACTTGATTAAGGTTTTGAAATTTCAAGTCTTGGGTTCGTTGTCTTATTACTTATTCATCTAATGGTGAAAACTAAGTGATATATTTTTCTAACCGTCTGTGCAAATTAAGTTGATGTTGAAAACATGCTAGTTTTTCTTATTGGAAAAAATATTCTAGCAAAATAATTTTGCACTATGGTAAGAAAATTTGGGACATGTAACACAATCCTTGATAATTTGGGGAAATGTCGAGGGGGATAGGCCTTAAGCCCATGTGGAAAAGGATTACTTTCCTATCCCTATGGCATGTGTTGTAATGCTTGTTTGAGGCTGGACTCTTTTTGAGTTCTTAATGGATCGATAAACCTTTTTTGGTTGGTGCTATTTGAGACGCACTTGATTGATCCACCGTTGGAGGTTGAGTCCTTTGACTCTTAATGATTCCAATTGTTTAGGTGGACGCACTAAAACTTTGGATCACCGTTGTTTTGATTATTGTGAGGTTAAGCGTTAAGCTCTTAATGAATCCATGGTCATGTGGGGGTAAATGGCTATAATGCAGCATTTGTTGAGTTCTTATGAACATGTTTTAACCCCGTTGACTAAGTACTTTTGGGAAGTGCTTGTGATTCACCTGTGTGGTTGTGAAGACTAGCCATCTTCTATGGAAAACTTGGGCGGATTTCCTAGAGCTTCCACTACACCTAAGGTGAATATGCTTGGCTATAAAAGAGCATATCTCTTCGCGGAGTTCAAGTAAATTTTTGGAGAAAGGTATGTGATGTGGGGGTCTTGAATTAAATCTTGGAGTTTCAAGGTTAGTCCACTCCTTGATCAAGATTCTAAGGGTTTCAATGTTTGTCCACCCTTATACTTGTAATTCACTTTCTCATTTCACTAAGCACTAGATTTCAAATTACTTATGTAATATCTAAGTGTTATGTATTGATCTCCTCTTATGCCCAATATGTTACTTATCCTCATCTTTTGTTGACTTTTCTGCCCTTCCTTTAGTGGGGGATTGTTGGAAATAAAGAAAGGAAATTCAAAGGGTCAGATATGAGCGCCTGACCGGGCGCCCGACCGAGCGAGACCCGCCCGATCGGGCGCGAGAAGAGTCGTAAAATTCTGGAGTTCCACCGCCCGATCGGGCGAGCCCCGCCCGAACGGGCGCGAGAAGACGTATGGAAAAAGGGAGTGTCCGCCCGATCGGGCTCGTGTTTGTCCGTTGGACTCCAACGATTCCCTTGGATTCCTCTTCTTGTTTGATTTCTTGTAACCCTCCATTTAAGTTGATTATGGTGTTTTTAATGACCATAATATTTCTGATTTTCTCTTCTTTGTTCATAGAAGATTCCTTTATGATCTTTCATCTTCTTTATTCATCTCTATAAGTTGGAGGATGTTTTCTGATTTTTATATACACAAGGAATACATATCAAACACAAGCTTGCTTAAACGCATACTCTATATTGGGCATAAGTTACTTGGCTCCAACCTTCCACCCAAAAGTGCCTTTGTGTGGAAGTGGTGTGTTAACCTTAGGGAACGTGCCGGCGAATACAATAGTGCACCCCGATTGCGCCGGAATTTTGTTTTCAAGTCAGTGATTTTCATCACGACACACTGTACTCTTTCATTGTCACGAGATCATCTTTTCGATCTTCTTATTTTAGAATATAGCCTTGAAATACTTCTTATATTACAACACTCATTCCTCTACATTAAAACTCATACTCTCCTATGATTGATTACCATTTGATTACTTTAATTCATTTGAACGAATTAAAGTAATCCTTTTCTTTTACTTTAAAAGATTTTAAATTTACATTCTCTTAATCTTATATATAATTACAGAGTCAATTCACCACAGCCCTTCAAATCTCCAAAACTCAAATCTCATGCATTTAAAAAAAAAAAAAAACCAATAACTATCCAAGTATCCATCCCACTATATATTTATTTATTTATTTATTATTTTTTTAAAAAAAACATCAATAAGGACCATAACTACCCATCCCAATTTTTTTAAAGGGACTGCAATAATTAATAAAAAATCACTTATTTTTAACGGCTATTTCACCAAATGTCACTGAGTACTTACAAAATTCACCAAATGCCATCAAAAATTTTCAAAATTCACCAAATGTCACTAACAAACAATACAATGACACCTCGTGCCACTAATAGTATATGGACGTTAGTTTTTCATTAATGCAATTCTTATTTCACCAAATGTCATTACTTTGGAAAATTATTTCACCAAATATCATTACTTTTTAAAATTAATACACAATAATTATTTATTTTAATGAATAAAAATAATATATTTTTTTTTATTTTCGTGACGAATATTGTTCGGGTAAGGTTTTAGGGTTCATTTTTGACCCTTTATGGGTACAAATAAAACTCAAAATTGGCAAAAAAAAAGTAAATACCCCGTTTTGCATTTTTTCGGAAATTTTTTTACAATATCGACATACAAAACGGAGCATATATATTATTTTAATTAATTTCGAGCTTAATTAATTACCATAAAGGGTCAAAATGACCCCAAAACCTTACCCGATCAATTTTGATGGTTAAAAAATATGGCATGCTAATCGAAGTATTGTCAACACACAAAACGGAGCTTTTACGTTATTTTTTTCGTCAATTCCGAGCTTAATTTATACCCATAAAGGGTCAAAATGGCCCCCAAAACTATACCCGAGCAATTTTTGCCACGAAAAATGAAGAAAAAAAAATATTATTTTATTAATTAAAATAAATAATTAAAATGAAACCAATCATATTGTGACACGTGTCAAGATTTAATCTTAATGACTAACGGAGTTAATGGCCATTAGTCATTAATGGCATTTGGTGAATTTTTTAAAAGCTCGATGACATTTGGTGAATTTTGAAAACCTTGATGGCATTTGGTGAATTTTTTAAGTACTCAGTGGCATATGGTGAAACAACCGTATTTTTAAACAACACTAACAATTCACTTTGTGTTATTTTCTTTCGCGTATAATATATATCGTGCATTAGCACGAATATACAATCCCTCTATCAAAAATTCACCGTAGCACTCTAAATCCCCAACTAACCCTTCAATTATATGCATATTTTTAAAGGATTATCCTACAAACAATTTTTACTTCTCTAATCATAAAATTAAAAAAAAAATAATTTAGAGCACGCTATTTGCGCGACTGGCCTCACCGAATAGTTACTTGCAAAAGATCAAAAGTAGATCTATGACACTAACATCAATAAGGATAATAACTACCCATCTTTTTTTTTTGTTTCCTAATTTTTTTTTTGGGCCTGCAATAATTAATAAAAATTCACTTATTTTTAAACAATACTAACAGTTCACTTTCTGTTATTTTCTTTCGCGTATAATATATATCGTGCATTAGCACAAATATACAATTCCTCTATCAACAATTCACCGTAGCACTCTAATTCCCCCAACTAACCCTTCAATTATATGCATATTTTTAAAGGATTATCCTACAAACAATTTTCACTTCTCTAATCATAAAAAAAAATAAAAAAATAAAAATTGGAGCACGCTATTTTTGCGACTGGCCTCACCGAAAAGCTACTTGCAAAAGATCAAAAGTAGACCTATGACACTAACTAGGTAACCCCAACAATACAAAACGGGTAACCTCTTTAGATTTAACAAAGTAGCCCCCAATAATAGCTGGACACATTGTGTGGCACTGGCAACCCACAAATAAGAGTCGGCCCTTGTTTTTATTGAGTTTTTTAGTAAAGCAGTGAATATCAGATTTCAGCAGAGCAGATCATGTCAACAGATTACTAATACTCATTAGAGCAGATTTGAATAAATCATGAGCATTGTCAAGCAGATCAGACCACAACAGCTCTAAAAAACACATGGCCTAAGTTACTACATCAAATCAACTTCCCTATTTGAAATATATTTTTTCTTATATTATATATTTAATTTTTTTCTAATATAAAATATATCTCGTGCATTTTGCACGGGTACACTTTAGTTATCTATGAAATTATAAGTTGTTTTTTTTTTTTGAATGAGTAGTTGTGTGGTCTTCTCAATATATGTTAAGGATACTATAATTCACTGTTAAAATCGTGTATCGCACCGGGCTAATTTAGTTTTCCTAACATAAATTTAACCCTTAAAAACATTTATAATGTATTTGATAAATCATATTAACCTTTATAACATAAATCTATAGAAATTACACATTAAAATACAATCAAACTCATTTCAAATTAAAAATTATCCTTAAATGAATTAAAGTTGTCATAAAAATTACTATTAAAGTTACCCTAAAATGAGCCGTCTTACAAACATAATGCAAGTCTTATACAAGACTTATTATTTTATAATTAACATTAATTTATACTATAGAAAAAAAAAATTCACAACCCCTAGACGATGTTTTTGTCAACTTTGAATATATACTAACTAACATCTCAGTATTTAAATCTTTTAGTGCTTATACACTTGTGAAACCACATCAAAACACTCAAAGTCTCAAATGGTCTAAATTTACTGCTCTATAATTCTTTTTCTTTCATCATCATCCTTTAGCAATGGATTATGAATTCTAAAAAATAACTCAAGTTCGACAATAATGGATTATGAATTTTAAAAAAAACTCAAGTGGACTATATTAAATGTTCAGTAAACTATTAACTTTTCAATAAATTATTTTTTAGTAGGAATATTTTTTATAGTTGACATGTAGTGAAAATGAATTTATGTACGGAGTACTTAATTTTCTATACAATTAATTTCTCTTTTATTTTATATAATAAAAAAATTCCAAAAAATGACATAATACTAAATTTCTTTTACTTTAATACTTAAAATAAATTATTGCTGAATGTACAAAATGAAATATGTTATACAGAGTATTTGTTAAAAAAAAGAAACAATAGATATTCGAATTTAACATATGCAATAACATATTACGGAGTAATAATGTAGAAATTGGCTTCATTTTTTTAACTAAAACAAAACATATACCTTTTTTTTAATAACAAAACGAAATATATACTTTGTATTATGATCTGTAAATTTCTTTCATATGAGAAATATTTGAGTATTTCACAATAGTATCTAACTAGTTTTTTGCCCGAGCAAACGCTCGAATATTCAAAAGAATTTTTTTTTTTTATATATATATAAATTATGCGTAGTATCTATTTATATCATCAAATTCATATAGATTAAATACATTAATGTAAAGAACTTATCTCTAATTTTAGTTTGCTGACATGTTATGAATTTGAAATTGAGTGAATTTTTTTTTTAAGTAAAAAACAAACAATACATAGATTAAAGTGAATATATAATGCATTTTTACAGATTAACAATTAAATTTATTTATTTATTTATTTAAGTTGTTATTGTTGTTACATTTTTTTAGGTTGTTTATTAGGTTGTATATTCTCTTTTTATTTATTTATTAGCTATCTTATTATTCTGAAAAAAAAAGGATATTAGGCGGGAAAATTTTTAATGTGAGTGTGACACGTGTAATTTGGGGATAATGCTGGTGATTACTTTAATATATAGTATTGATGATTCGTCTGTAACATTAACACTTTATTTTTTTTAAGGAATCAATAACGTTATTACTTAGTAATAGGACAATGTTGATTCATTGCCTAATTAGTTAATACATGACCTCTCTTTTTTATAATTTTATTTTTATTTTATTTATTTATTTTTTTCCGGTGAAAATAGATGATAGATTATCTATGAGAGATACATATACGGATATACGCAGTACAAACAAGTGTTTTTTTTTTTTAGCGTGTGAAGTTGTACGCTTACAAGTTTACAACTTTACAAGGTCCATCCTAAAATTGTCAACTACTTGTTCTTAGGGGTGGGACTTCGGTCTGGCAGTTCGGTTTGACCTCGGTTTGAGTCGGTTTCGGTTTGGAGCGGTTCGGATTGAAACGGTTTAGTTTAGCTGGCGGGTCGGTTTGGTTCGGTTTGGGTTAGTCACGGCTCGGTTTGGTTTCGGTTTATTTCTTTGCGGTTTAAATTCGGTTTGGGTCATAAGCGGGTCGGTTTATAAACGATTCGGATTATGTCGGTTCGGTTTGATACGGGTCGGTTTAAGGGGCGGGTTTACCCGGGTCAATGTCAGTTCGGTTTACAAACGGTTTGGATCAAGCCGGTTTGGTTTGAAATGGGTCGGTTTAGGGGCGGATTTACCCGGGTCAATATCGATTCGGTTTATAAACGGTGCGAATCATGTTGGTTCAGTTTGAAATGGGCCGGTTTAGTAGAGGGTTTACACAGTTCAATTGGTTCGGTTTATGAACGGTTTGGATCATGTCGGTTCGGTTTATAAGCGGTTTGGGTCATGAATTGAATTCATGATTGTTTTAAAGATCACGTCATAACCATGATTTAATGAGTTGATACTTATAATACGATAAATCGATAATTAAGAATGTACAAATATTCAATTAGATTGATCAACAAGTGTTTTAAACTTTTAAGTTTTAATAATCAGATATGTAAATATGTTTATCGATTGTAGATTTGTAGTACATACCAATAATTCAATGAGGCAATGATACTTATGATAGTATGATAATGATACCAACCATACATTCGTATGATATGATATACATAATAATTAATCTATAATTACATATACATTAACAATATCGTATTGAATCAATTTCCATTTCCAAACATTGCATTTCTTATAAATTATAACTTACACGAGATTAAATGGATTCGTTATTTAGTTTGTTACTTTATTTAGATTACTAACTCAAACAACTTAATAAGTTAAATGGACGAAATCACGAAATCATGACCATGATTTAATGAGTTGATACTTATAATACGATAAATCGATAATTAAGAATGTACAAGTATTCAATTAGATTGATCAACAAGTGTTTTTAAACTTTTAAGTTTTAATGATCAGATATGTAAATAACTAAATATGTTTATCGATTATAGTACATACCAATAATTCAATGAGGCAATGATACTTATGATAGTATGATAATGATACCAACCGTACATTCGTACGATATGATATACATCATATACATAATAATATAATTACATATACATTAACAATATCGTATTGAATCAATTTCCATTTCCAAACATTGCATTTCTTATAAATTATAACTTACACAGATTAAATGGATTCGTTATTTAGTTTGTTACTTTATTTAGATTACTAACTCAAACAACTTAATAAGTTAAATGGACGAAATCACGAAATCACGAAATCACTAATTAAAGTGGTGATGAAAGCATTATGCAATACTAATGTACGAATAGTCAAATATACAACGGTTAGATTGAATGCCCATGAAAAAACAATGGTTAGATTTTCATTACTTTATTAGTTATTAGTATTATTACTTATTAAGTTATTATTAGTTTTATAGTTTATTATATATACTGATATACAATCACAGACTCACAGATGTCAGATATTGTCATATTGATGAGCATTAAGCCATTAACTCATTAAGTCATTAACTATGTCGTATTGAATCAATTTCAATTTTGAAACATTTGCGTTTCTTACAATTTATAACTTATAAGTAATAAACTAATAATAATAATAATTAATAAATAATAGTAATAATAATATTATAATAATATTATAATAATAGTAGTAGTAAACTAGTAATAATAATAATATTAACAAAATAATTATACTAACAATAATAATAATAATAATAATAATAATAATAATAATAATAAATAATTAAAAAAAACGGTCAAAAAGACCTAGAAAAGCACAAAGAAAATCTAGACCGTTAGATCTAGATGAATATTCTAGAATCTACAAAAAAAAAAAAAAAAATGAACGGTTAGATCTAACTTAGATGTTGAGATTGAATATGGACGGTTAGATCAACTGAAGTAAAACCTAAACCTAGAAAAAAAAACCCACTCTCACTCTCTCAGCCATTCTCATTTACTCATTCAGCCGTTTCTCTCTCAATCTCACAATCTGTCATAGTTTCTCTCTCTAACTTCTCAGTTTCTCACTCTTTCGTTCTGAAATTCTCAAGAATCTCAAGCTCAATTTCGTTTCATTTGTGTTTTGGATCTACATTTCTGATTTCTAGCTTTACATTCTCGTTTTTTTGTTAATTTTTGTTGTTTTCGTTTTGATTTTTTTCGTTTTTGTTCCGGTTTGTTTATTTAGGGTTTTTGTTTTCGTTTCATTTGTGTTTTGGATCTACATTTCTGATTTCTCGCTTTACATTCTCGTTTTTTTGTTAATTTTTGTTGTTTTCGTTTTGATTTTTTTCGTTTTTGTTTCGGTTTGTTTATTTAGGGTTTTTGTTTTCGTTTCATTTTTGTTTTGGATCTAAGTTCTGATTTCTGATTTCTGATTTCAAATCTTCCTCTCCTTCAAGTCGTCAAACCCTAAGGTAATTTTTTTGTTAATTTATTCGATTTTTTTCGTTTTCGTTTCGGTTTTTTTTTTTATTTCAAGTTCTGATAATCTACATTCTTGATTTTTTCTTTTGATCTCCAGTTCAGGTAGTTCTCCATCTTCAAATCTCCTTCAAGCCGTCAAAGGTAATTACTTTTTCCTTTTTGTTTTTTTTTTAATACAGTTTTTCTGTTTTTGTATTTGATTATTGTTGTTGTTCTTGCTTGAATATAATCGAAATATGCCTAAAATGAGTAAAATCTGTTGTTGATTGTATTTTTGTTTTTTACGGGAAAATGGTAGATTTGTGCTGTTTTGTTGTTTATTATGCTCGATTTAAAAGTAATGATGATGGGTTGTTCAGATTATGTGATTATTATTGTTGGAATACATGCATTGTTTATTTATTGGGATTTTAGCTTTATATTTTTAACCCATATTGTTGGAATACAAGCATTGTATATGATTGGCTTAAAGTTAGTACTTAAAATGTACACATATGTGACTGTATCGTATATAACTTTCTATATTCTGTTAGGATATATGTTGTAATCACGTTTGTTGTATAATTCTGAATTTTGAAACATTGACTAGTGCAAATAAAATTCTGAAATATGAACTATCTATTTAGTTGAATTTTGGTATTGAGTGAATAGGATTCACTGTCGTGACTTCAGTGTCAGTCACATGAGACAATGCATGCTTAATTGCTCACTATTAGTAGAATCTGTCACTTAATTTGGTACTTATAAGTTATAAATGCTGTTTTTTTTTTTTTCAGTCATGTCTCGCGAGTATGATGAATTTGACTATGAGAGGCAATCAAATTTTGATACTGTTAGCTCTCAAGCTGCCTCTGTCTCGGTTGATGATGCTAGTAATACCGGCACTATCAATCCTTCTGTTAATAAACGTCAAAGAACCGCAGGTATATGGAAGCATTACACTTTTTTTGTAAAGACGATAGGTAATGAAAATGTAGATTATGCTCGTTGTAATTTGTGTGGCAAAGAATATAAAGCACCTGGTAAAGCGGGTACTTCAACTTGTAGAGCTCATATTAATGCATGTTTGGAAAAGCATGGTCTCCAGTCCGGTAACGAATCACAATTTGATCAAAAAACTTATTTACAAAAGTTTGCTAAAGCTATAATCTGCCATGCATATCCTTTAAATATTGTAGAGCATGAATATCTTAGGGAACTTCATGCATATTTGAATCCTAAGGTGCAGCATGTTTGTAGAAAAACTATGTTAAAGTATGTTATTTATGAGCATGATAAATATAAATCCTTGTTGCTTGAGTCTTTGGCTAATGTTTCTGGTAGAGTTAGCTTTACATGTGACTTGTGGACTGCATTTACTAACCGAGGCTATCTCACTTTGACTGCTCATTATGTTGATAACAGTTGGTCTCTTAGGTCTAAAATTTTAAATTTTAAACAGCCATTGCTCAGTGATGATACGATAAACGTAAATCTAAGAGCAATTTTGAAAAACAAAAATAAGTTCCTGCTGAGTCCCTTCTGCTTATATTATTCCTTGCTTCGGATAAGTTGCTGATCTGTTATTGCGTGTGCTGGTTCCTGCTTGTTGCTGCTATTTCCTCTGCTCTTGGGTGCTGGGCTGCTGCTTCAAGATTCTGCTTCAAGATTCTGCTCCCAAATCACTCACATTCTCACTCCTCCCTTCATCTTATCATGTATCATTTTTTGCAACCCTAAACTTGATGATGTTTCAGTTGATAAATCTGAAATCTAATCTGGGTAGTAGTGATAGTAGTTTCATTCTGTATTGGTATATGTATTGTGAATTTTAATCAATGTAAATGGTGACTTTTTTTAATTGCTTGTTGATATTACTCTAATTTTAATGTTATTTATCTCCAATCTTATGTTATCTTATTGGATGATCATGAATATCAAGGAACAATGAAGATAATTTGGGTGGACTTTATTACTGGAATGAAAAGATACAAATGATATATCTTGTAATTAAAATAAATAAGTAATCTAAAACGATATTAATAATGTCGTTGGCCTAGATCTAGGTGATATAAACCTTTGTATAAACCTAAGCCGTTTGATTAGATCTACATTTAAAAACATTAATTATTTAATTGTATTTACTATTTAGCCATTTAGGTTGTAAATAATTCAATTTGAATTAAGCAGTTTGTAATTGGATAAGTTTAAATAGGTTGCGATTCAAAAACAGTTCGATTTTAACGGTTTAACGGGTTATGGCAGTTCTGTTTAGACGGTTAGCGGGTTATAACGGTTCGGTTTATACGTGCGGTTTAAACGGTTTCGGTTCATAAACGGGTCGGTTTTAAACGGTTAGCGGGTTACAAATGGTTCGGTTTAAACGGTTTTTTTTTCGGTTTAAACGGTTTCGGTTTATAAACGGTTCGGGTCATTAACGGGTTTATAAACCATTCGGTTCGGTTTCGTTTCGGTTCGGATTTGCGCAGTTTGGTTTGTTATCGGTTTACGGTCCGTAACGGGTTGACATTGAGTGGTTCAATTCGGTTTCGGTTTGATATTGAACGGTTCAGTTCGGTTTTCGGTTTACATTTATCGGTTTATAAACGGATCGGTCCGTGATGGTTCGGTTCGGTAACGGGCGGTTTCACGGTTCGGTTTGAAAAGTCCCACCCCTACCTAGTATATATAGTAGTATGCAAGTAGCAAAAGTAAGTAATAATAATACTTAGAATAATGAAAGTAGCTCATAAAATATAATCATACGTTCTTTATGATAGAAATAAGGAGTGCAACTTACTGAAGGTAGAACAAAGACCAATTTGGTCTACTTGAAGCAAGGCTACGAATGAAGAGAGGGAATATGGGAGGAAGAAGGAGGGGGTTGTCGGGGTGGATGTTTGGACGATAATAGGGCAGAGGATCGCCAGCCAGGGGATGGGTGGCTTGTGGTGATGCGAAGGAGAAGGAAGCTAGTAGGAAGGAGTTAGTAAGAAGAGGAGCT
This sequence comes from Chenopodium quinoa, assembly GCF_001683475.1. Classification (NCBI taxonomy): domain Eukaryota; kingdom Viridiplantae; phylum Streptophyta; class Magnoliopsida; order Caryophyllales; family Amaranthaceae; genus Chenopodium; species Chenopodium quinoa. Next base: position 210,887 of record NW_018742249.1, read on the forward strand.
TAGAGGAGGAAATGGAGTGAAGTAGTGATATGCTCCCAATCTCCCATGGCTATTTATAGAAGTGTCTTGATACTATGCCATCCATATTCTTAAATGTAGGGGCAAGTGGGCAAGTGGGTGGGTTTTCCCCCTCTTGCCGACATGCTCTAAATATTTTTTTTTATTATTTTAAATATATATATAGTGACTTTAACAATGTACCAATTTGAGAACTAAGTAGGTAGTGGTAGATATATGTAAAAAGGAAAAAAAAAAAAAGTTGTCCTTAGGAGTCATACCCATAACCTTTGGCAAAATTTACAATGCCTCCCACCATTACAACACTAAGCACTTACTTGTATAATTGCATTGTTAAATGTTTATATATTACATCTTCTTAATGCAAGAAAAAAGGAAGGAAAGTAGCTTCCCCTAGGAGTCGAACCAGTAACTTTAGTCTAAAAATATGAAGCCTCCACCATTGGACTACGGAGTACATATCATTACTAGTTGCAATATTTAATATTTAAACCTTCTCTGTTTTTGTGCTAGGTCACGTGACCTCCCGTGCACAAGGGTGGAATATATATATATATATATATTGGAGTAGTATGCTAGGCAATTGATGTACAAATTTTGTGTAGTACTAGTGTACTAATATATGAATTGAAATGGCGAATTTTGTACTATGTCGTTCGAATCGGGGACAACTTATTAACGGTTGAAAATCTAATTTTTGGATACGAAGAATTTTGACTTGACTCGTATAATTAAAATCATTATAAAATATAGGTATAAAATTATCATATGAATATTTTGTTTGATAAAATATTTTGTAAAATCCATAGTTAGTGACTTGAAAATACGGGGTATTACAATGAAATTACCTCTAGTGAGCAATTGATGATGGATTCGAAATTAGAGTAGTGCAAAAAACAATTTCACGTATCTTCGATTCGTCCCCGTCAAACCCTCGTTATAATTCCGTCTCCTCCACCGTGGTTGTGGTATGTTGTGAGCGCCTCCACCACTCTCGAACACTTCGTCCATCGTCGTTACAAAATTCAGGTAACAATTCGAACCTAATTTTGTGAATTTTGTAAATTTTAGAAAATTTTATGGGTAGTCGAAAGATCCCTAATTTTACCTCTTTTTTTAAAAAAAAAATAACTTTGAGGTAATTAAATCTACAATGTGAGATGTTTGCTCATGTAATTGGAAGTGTGGAACGTTTTTTGGTTTGAAATTGAATGTTTAAGTAGGAAATTCTACTTTTTTTTTTTTTTTTTTTTTTTTTTTTTTTTTTTATGTTTAATTGAATTTATTGTTTGAATTGTGGCTACGGGTTTGAGTTGTATTGTTCTGATTTTTTGTTGCATGTTGTTTGGTTGATGATTGAAGTATTACTTTATTTTCAGATTTATAGCAATTAATGTTAGGTTGTATCATGGGGGTCACTTCCAAACTAAGAGATGGAAGACCACTTACGAAGGAGGGGGGTTAAGTTTGCATTTGAATCAAGATGAGGTATGTTACTTTGAGATTGTTGGATGGGTTAAAGAATTGGGGTATAGTGAACCTGGTAGAATTTGGTACAGGAAGTGTGGTTATACTTTGTATGCTGGTAGGAAAGAAATGAGGGACGATAAAGACTTAGCTGATTTTCTAGGTTCCCAAGAAGATGATGGGAAAAACGGGGTGTCCTAACCATCCAACGGCTATTCCATCGCCGTTGTTGTCAGGCCTATCTCTCATCTTTCAGGCTGGTTGAACGGATCATAGAAGGCCCAAGATGTGTCCGGACTTGAAGAAAAGGGTGCCTACGAGACAGCTATGGTGTTGCACAGCAAAGTCTGTTGGGCAGCAGAAAATCCGTAATTAAGTTTTTCAATATTTATGTGGTCCATGAAAATACTCTTTTTAAAAGAAAGGGGAGTGAAACAAGAGTGTTAGGTTCTTCCTCATCTAATATGCATGCTGACTTAGGAAACAAAAATATAGGCCCACCACTTCACCCATATCCAACTATAGGGTTAAGTGCTGAAGATGATCCATTTCAGTCACCACAACCTCCCAAAAAAATCACTTCTGCTCATAAAAAATACTCCTTTCAAGAAACTAGATTTGAATCTAAAACACCTTCAGCTACTAAACCTTCCCTTAAAAAGTCAACTGAAAACTTGTGTGAAACTCATGTGAATGACATTGGTTCATTTGAGGACAATGATAGCACTGATAGTGATGTAGAGCTTAGTGATGAGGACTATGAGGATAAAAGTTATGATGACCTTTTTTCTAAAAATGTTGACTTAGACATCAATGAGAGAGTGACTAGGAGCTTGGGTGTCATTGGATCTGATAATTTGGACAGAGCTTTGGTGCTTTTATGGGAGAACAACGATGTCCATGGGGGTAGTGAAACTGATAATGACATCATTGTAGATAGTGATGAGGTGTTAGATGAGTTGGAAGAAGAACTTCACAGTCCAAACAACTCTGATAACGAAGATGATGGATATAGGGTGTTTAACCCCTAAGTTGATTTCAAAGGTAAGATCCAACTCTCCCTTGGCATGAAATTTCCTTCGACTAAGATTTTTAGGAAAGCACTACAATATCATGCTATTCAAGAGGGTTATGACTTTTATCTTCTTCATAATGGATTTAAGAGGTTGAGTGCATATTGCAAAAAAAGGTGTGAATGTGACTGGAAGAAAGGCAGATTTGTTTTGTGCACTTGTAATTTAAAGAGAAAGTTTAGTTTTAGAATTAATTGTAAGCAACTTAGTGGTGTGAAAGAGGTTTAAATTAAAACCATGAACCTTAATCATGTATATGGATTTTAAAGTTACAATAGTAAGGTGACATCGGAGTATTTGGCTGAGAAGTATTTGGATGATTGGAGGGACAATCCAACCTAGAAGTTATCTGCTTTCATGCTGAAGTGTAGAAGGGATCTTGGAGTTGAGGTTAAGTATTACAAGGCCTACAATGCTAGACAGAGAGCTTTGCACATAATCTATGGGGATGTAGCCGAACAATACAAAAAGGTGTGGGACTATGTAGCAATGGTGAGGAAGTACAGCCAGGGTAGTAGTGCTTTTGTGAAAGTTGATTCTATTGAGAGACCACCTCCATTGTTCCAAAGAATGTATATTTGCTTACAACCTTGCAAAGAAGGTTTTATGGCGGGTTGTCGGCCAATTTTGGGTGTTGATGGATGTCATTTAAAGGGTGCATACCCGGGCATATTGTTGACTGTAGTTGGCAAGGATGGCAACAACAATATATTTCCTGTTGCTTGGGCCATTGTAGAGGTGGAGAATTCTGAGACGTAGTCATGGTTCTTAGACTTGTTGGTCACAGATCTTGGATCTGTTGCTAATGCAGTGACTTTCATGCATGAAAGGGATGAATTTGTCACATACATGAGTGACAGGAAAAAGGTAAATATATGTTATCTATTTTCATTCATTTAGTGATGTGAATGAACAAAGTGATTTGAGTTTTTTTTTTTCTTTTGTTTAACTATGCAGGGTTTGTTAGACGCTTTTAAATCTGTCGTCCCAAATGCAGAAACTAGGTTCTGTTGTAGGCACATTTGGGATAATTTCAGGAAGCAATTTCTTAGTGAGGCTTACAGACAAGAGTTTTGGAAGGCGGCAAGTGTTTCAACAAAGGTATAACAATCTCTTTTTTAAAAAAGGAAAAAATGTATCGCACTTTAATATCATTAAATATGTGCATATTCCTACATCTTTTATACAAGTTGCTGATTTTTTTTTATTTTATTACTAGTGCAAGTTCAATCAGGCTATGGAATGTATTAAGATGTTGAGTGCAGATGCATTCAAGTACCCGAGTTCAATTCCTGCTTCCAGTTGGTCTAGACATGCTTTTTCAAGCAAAAGCAAATCCGGTATGCTCCTTAACAACTGTTGTGAAAGTTTCAACGGTGTTATTAGGGAAGCTAGAGCCAAACCTATTTTAACAATGATGGAGTGGATAAGAAGATGGGTCATGAAGAGATGTTGTCGGAAAAAGGGAGGGTTTAAAAAACTTTGAGGGACTCATAATGCCTTCCGTAGTAAAGATGGTATAAAAACAAAGGGAATATGTTAGGAATTGCATTGTTACTCAAGCTGATTTGTGGAGTTTTAAGTGGACTGTGATGGGGATACATATGTGGTCGACTTGGTGAGTAGGAAATGTGGTTATTATAGGTTGGAGTTTATGGGAATTCCATGTACACATGCTCTGGCTTGCTTAGACAAAAAAAAAGGTTGCCCTATGAAGATTATATCCATGAGGCATATCATGTGGAGGCATATAAGGCTACATATGCACCTGCTTTCCACCCAATGCCAGGTCAAAGTTAATGGGAGAAAGCTGGACAGGAGGAGCCACTTCCTCCTGCTATTAGGATAATGCCAGGGAGGCCTAGTAAAAAAGAAAAGAAAAAAACAACCATGGGAAGGGAAAGTGGCAAGAGAATAGGAGAAGAATAAATGCTCAAATTGTGGTGGTGTTGGCCACAACATCAAGAAATGCAAGAATCCTACCAAGGTAAATCCTCCTATACCCAAAGGCGGGAGACCGAAATCAACTGATCCAGCATCTATTAATCAAGAGAAGAGGAAGAACAGAAAGAGAAAGGGGAACAACAATAGAGAAACCAGTGAACAAAGCAGCCAGCAACATAATCATTATTCGAGCCAAGCATCCCAAGCAAGTTGCATATCAATACCATGATGTCGTAATTGCTGCATTTTTTTTTTGCAAGTGCCTTGCTGATGTAATTGAAATTATGTTAAGTAGTTCATGTTTTTTATTATATTACTTTCAAACCATATTGGTATGCTCTTTTGTAATTGCCTTTACAACTTTAATTCGGGTTCCGTTTGTTTAAGATATTTTGTTAAAACGGATCAAAAATCAGAAATGTTCAATGATATGCAGGTTTGCATATTCATGATAATTTTTTTGTATAGCAAGTTATTTCAATTAAATAAAAAATTAAAAACATAAGGTAATTCGTAAGTACCAAGTTCCATTTATTAGTAACAACTTAGAACCAAAAGGACCACATTATTTACAGCTCAAAAGATCTAATACATTATTTGTTCATAATTTTTTTCAATTTTCAACCATCATCAACCAAATAAAAATATACAATTTGATGATGCCATAATAGCAGAACTCGTTCAAGGTTCGTAAACCATTCTCCAACAACATCTCACACCTATCACTACTAGAATTTTAATATTTAACAACAATTCAATAACGATGAAAACATAATCTCGTCGTTAAAAGCACTATTTTTCTGGTTTGTAACGTAAATATAAAATGTTTCTCGTAAATTATCTGTCAAATGTTAAGAAAATATTTTATGCCCATCGTTAATATTTGAAAAATAAAATAAAATAAAATAAAATAAAATAATAAAGCATAGATCTGTCGTTAATAGGAGTTAACACACGCGGGATAAAAATTTCACCTAGCGCTAAAATAAATCACTCCTCCCGCTGGCCTTAATTATTCTGCACACTAAAACCCACAATTGTTTTCTACACTCAAATCAATTATTCTCCAATTCTCAATTTGAGGTTCGTAATTCTTGCGGTTAGGGCTCGAAATTTCTCTAAATCAGCGAATTTGAAAGGAATATCTCATAATTCTGGTATGTTTAATGTCTTCTTTCAAATCAATAAATCTAATTTAGGGTTACCAATAACTTGTTGATAATCTGAATTATAGATTTCATTGAATTACTTTAGTTTTGTTTTTCAATTAGTTTCGATTTTCCATTTGATTGTCGTAATATTGTATAATTATTTCTCAATCTGATTTAATTTGGATGTTTTAATGGATTCAATCTGATGTAATTCCGTTTGATTTCCTTGGTTTTTTTTATTTTTTATTTTTTTATTTTCATTTCTTCAAAGTTTCGATTTCGTGAATATTAGATGCATGTATATGCTTTTCTTTTAGTTTTTCATTCAGTTCGTTTTTAATAATTAACACTATGTTGGGTTTTATTTAATTATCTTAGCTTTGTAAAGATTGGGATTTATTATCACTGAATTTGTTTTTTTAAGGGACTTAACAGTTTCTGAGTTTTTTCTTTCAAATTTTTAACACCGAGTTTTTGGTTTTATTTGGTTACAGGTGGTGCTTCTTGTAACAATTCCGGCTCATCCTCCTCTTTTAATCCTTTGGGTTCTCTAGCCAACACCTTTATTATTGGCTCATCCTCCAAAACAGAGGTATTTTTTTTCCCCTTAATTCTGCTGTCCCTCTGTTATACCAGTGTTATTTTATTATTATTGTGCCGACGAAAAGGGTGAAATTTTAGTCAATGATTTCTATTGCATGCGTTAGAGCTAGGACTTGTTATCTACATCTTTGCCTGATTAATTCTATATTTTACCATCAGAGTATGACATCACCTTTGATTCTTCACCCACTCAGTTTTTCTTCTCGGTTCATGTATATTTTGTGTTGCCTTGGCATCAAACTAATATAAATTGTAGAGCAGTTTAGAAATAAATGACTAGGAAATGCATGTATTGTGTTGGTTGAGTAAGTGAGATACACGTTTCGGATCATTACATATGCCAGTTAAAGTACACTTTTGAGTTTTGATAGCAGTATATGTACAACTGTGATGCTTGCACTTATTTAATTAGTGGATTTGTGGTTGCAATGCATATTGATAATTGGAATTACTTTGATATTGTATAACCGTTTTAGCTAAAGCCACATCATGTTTATGCATTAAAAACTTTGAAATGGATATGATTCATACAACAAATCTGTCAGACATGAATTTTTGTCCTTATTAGCATGGATTTATATAAAATTATAAAGGTTTCCATTGTATATGGTTTGAGCTTTCTTTTACATGAATATAAATGGAAATGATGACTTTCTTTCATTAATGGCCCATAAAATTACAGTATAATAACCTGAAAAGTTGTTAGTCATCAATGATTTTATTCTTTTTTTATTCCTTTATTTTTTTTTTTTGGTTTGTAGAAATGAATCCTAGTAAAGATTGGATGACTATTGAAGATTATGTTAATGGCCCATTATATGTGGAGGGAGTAGATAGTTTTTTAGACTATGCATTTAAAAAATTAAAAATTACAACAATACGTTGTCCTTGTTGTCAATGTATGAATGGAGAGTCTGGTAATCTTGAAAAAGTAAGAGAACATCTACTAGTTTTTGGAGTAGTTAAAAGGTATACCTTTTGGTATCATCATGTAGAGGGGTTAGATGAGCCTCAACTTGAATCTGATAAGGATGATGGGATAGATCATGAAAACCAAGATGAGCTACATAATATCTTACGGGATTTCTATCCAGAGTATAATAATGGTAGTTCTCCCATTGATGTCAACAATGTTGAGGAGCCAAATGCTGACACTAAGAAATTTTATAGCTTATTGAAAGATTCGCAAGATCCTGTTTATGAAGGTTGCAAGAGTTCTAGAATGTCTGCACTCTTAAAACTCCTTCATATCAAAACTCTTGGTCGTTGGAGTAATGAATCATTTACCATGCTATTAGATTTCCTTAAGAAAGAGCTTTTGCCCAAAAAAATCAAATTTGCCCGATTCTTATTATGAGTCAAAGAAGATCATCAAAGATTTGGGGCTTTCTTATGAGAAAATTGATGCTTGTATCAATGACTATATGTTATATTAGAAAGATGGTGCGAAGTTGGATGCATGCAATGTGTGTGGTGCTTCAAGATGGAAAAGTAACAAACACAACGGTGAGGACAAGTGCAAGAAAAATGGCAAGAAAATACCTCAGAAAACCCTTCGATACTTTCCTCTAAAGCCTAGGCTTCAACGATTATTCATGTGCTCAAAAACTGCTTCTTTGATGACTTGGCATCATGGTAAAAAGAAGAAAGATGGTACGATGAGACACCCTATTGATGGAGCTGCTTGGGATTTATTTGATAAAGAATTTCCCGATTTTGCATCAGATCCTCAAAATGTTAGGTTAGGGCTCGCTAGTGTTGGTTTTCAACCCTTTTCAAATTCGAAAACATCATATAGTATTTGGTCAGTGGTTCTTATTCCTTATAACTTGCCCCCCGAACTTTGTATGAAGCAGTCTAATATGATTCTATCAATGCTTATTCCTGGACCTAAAGGGCTTGGTAACGCAATTGACATATATTTGCAACCTTTGATCGAGGAATTGAATGACTTGTGGGCCACCGGGGTAAATACTTTTGATGCAGCAACTCAACATCATTTTCAACTACGTGCAGCTTTGATGTGGACCATTAATGATTTTCCAGAATATGCAATGTTATCAGGTTGGAGTACTAAGGGCTATTTAGCATGTCCTTGTTGTCTTAAAGAAACACAATCAAAGAGGTTATCTCATGGAGGTAAGGAATGCTATATGGGCCATCGAGTGTATTTGCCAAAGAATCATAGATGGCGAAAGGATAAGGCTTCATTTGATGGAACAGTACGGTGGAGCACGGTTTACCTCCGAAACCTTGTTCGATCGATGAAATTCTTCGTCAACTAGAGGATCTCGAGAATATCATATTGTCTAATGATCCACAAGTGAAGACAAATATATCTCATGAGCTTTGGGGGGATAATTGGAATAAAAAAAGTATTTTCTTTAAACTTCCTTAATGGAGGATGCATCAATTACGACATAATCTGGATGTGATGCATATTGAAAAAAAAATTAGTGAAAGCATTATAGGGACATTAATGAATGTGAAAGGGAAGACAAAACACAATATTAAATCTCGTCATGACTTAAAAGAAATGGGATTGAGGCCAACATTACATCCAATCAAAGAAGGGGGCAAGTGGAAGATGCCTCCAACCCCTTTTACTTTTTCTTCTACAGAGAAGCGCACTTTATGCAATTTTTTGAAAGAATTAAAGGTTCCAGATGGTTTTTCATCTAATATATCCTATTGTGTCAACTCTAAGGAGGCTAAAATTTCAGGGTTGAAGAGTCATGATTACCATGTTATACTCGAACATCTTCTTCCTGTAGCAATGCGTGGCCTACTAACTCCACTTGTACGCGAAGCACTAATTGAGATGTCAAGGTATTTTACTATTTTATGTGCTAAAGTAATCAATGTGGAAGAGTTGAAACAACTAGAGTCTCAAATTCCTATCACCCTTTGCAAATTAGAAAAGTTGTTTCCTCCTTCTTTCTTTGATGTGATGATGCATTTACCTGTTCACTTAGCTAGTGAAGCTAGAGTTGGGTTCAGTTCAGATGGATGTATCCTATTGAGAAGTATATGTACAAGCTCAAGTCTTACATAAGAAATAGGGCTCGTCCAGAGGCTTCAATTGCAGAGGGCTATTTAGCAGATGAGTGCATGACTCTTTGCTCAAGGTACATGCAGAATATTGAAACTAGATTTAATCGTCTAGAGCAAAATTATGAAAATGCAAATGGTGATGATGAGGCCTTGCCTATATTTAGTCATCCTGGCCGAGGCTTAGGAGCTCCAACTGTCATCGATGTTCCAAAGTCTGAGTTAGATCAAGCTCATAATTATATTTTGAAGAATTGTGATGAGGTTCAACCATTCCTTGAGTAAGACTCTTAGCCTTAATTAAGTTTCTTTACTTTTTTTCCATCGCTATAGTTTCATCATCAACTTTTTATTTTATTTTATTTTAGAGAATATTCTCAAGCCTGTCCAATTAATGGAATATCCGAAGAGAAAAGGACTGAGAATTTTAAATTGTGGTTCAAAGAATAAGTAAGCCTTTTAAATTTAATCAAATAATAAGATAATTGAGATTCAAGTTCGCCATTAATACATAATCTTTTTTTTTGTACTTTCTGGTAGGTTGCTCGGTTATATGTGAATAATAAGAGCAAGGAAATGGAAAATCTCCTTTCACTATCACGTGGGCCAACCCAATATGTAACTCTTTTAGTGGTTATATTGTGAATGGGTATAGATTTCACATACAAAATCGTGAGAAGACTTTGAGAACACAAAATAGTGGAGTGGTTGTGATTGGAAACACCGGAGAAGAAGATGATAACACAGATTATTATGGAGTAGTAACTGATATAATTGAAATGCAATATCTAGGAGGAAATCGAGTAGTGTTATTTCGTTGTAAATGGTGGGACGTATTTGATAAGGTTAGAGGAGTAAAAGAAGACGAATATGGAATTGTTAGTGTTAATTGCAATAAGTAATTAAAGACTAATGAACCATATATCTTAGCTAGCCAAGCAGGACAAGCTTTTTATGCCATTGACAATACTAACAAAGGTTGGTATATCGTGTCAAAGACTCAACCTCGCAACTTATCAAGTGAGGAGGATAATGATTTTGAGGAAGGTGATGCATATCAGCAGGGTGAATTTTTTAAGCCTACTTATGTTGCAACTTCGTCAACTATTGCAAGTGCTGAAATTTATAGAAGTCGGATGGGTATAGATCCAATTTTTGTGAGTGCGATTTCCAAAAAAAAAGGGGATGAACTATCTCTGAAGAGGAGAAGAGAAGAATAATCTCGTCAATTATCTTTTTTCTCATTGTTTTTATTTATTTCTAGAAGAATAATACGCCCATGAATTATCTCCTACTAACATTTAAATGGCAATGGTGTAGTTCTCTGTTATTGTCTTTGATGCCTAGTGCTTGTTTTTATTAATATTTTCCTGCATCCAATGTTGGATGAATAAAACTTATTGTTTTTCTGAATAAAATTATGTTGCTGTCTTGAATGTCCTGGTTGCAAAACAACAAGCAACACACAAGCACCTGCCACTTAAAGAATATAATTCTAATACTGACAGTTGATAGGCAGATCTTGTATGTTCTCTGTTTTAAAGTTGTTGAAGGTTATGCCAAACATGTATCAAATTATGTCAGACATGTAAAGGTACAGGTGAAATAAATTTTGATGTGGAGTGCTATGCACGAGCAATACTAGAAACCCCCTGGCAGTCTTTTGTGTGTGTGTGTGTGTGTTTTTTTTTTTTTTTTAATACAATTATTTTCTTATTAGTATTCCCTAATTGTCTAAAGTGTGACATGCTTGTTTTATTGATATCCTAGATAGAAATACTAAAGTAAATTGTTTGTTTAAATCTAATCTTAATCTTTTAATGTTAATTAACAGGAACATAATGGTTGTCCCTAATGGATCCACTCAAAGAGCATCAATGCTAAGATCTAAAAGGGAGTATGTTCCACCTCTTATGCTCTCTAAAGGACGTGGAAAGGGGTTAGCAGGTCTATATCCAAACAAAAGTAATGCTAATGCTAATGTTGATGGAATAGGGGCTAGTACTGGTATTTTACACAGAAGTAAACATCCTTTAATCCGTTCTAGTAATAGTATGATTCTCTTTGTGTTAATAAAGGCCCTTTATTATCAAATAAACTTCCTTTTAGTCATGTTAGAGCTCCAACCACTTCCCCTAATGTTGATAGAAACGTAAGAGCTTCCTTTAATCCACTAGTTACTCCCCGTGCTAGTAATGGTAATGATTCTCTTTGTGTTAATAAAGGCCCTTTATCATCAAATAAACGCCCTTTTACTCATGATAGACCTCCAACCACTTCCCCTAATGCTGATAGAAACGTAAGAGCTTCCTTTAATCCACTAGTTACTCCCTGTGCTCAGTTTAATGGTAATACTAATATAGATGATCATGATTCATTTTCTGAGTCATGTAATGAGAATATCAATGATGATGTTGATGCTGATGGTGAGATACAATATACATCACATGAAGATCAAGATATGCTTTATCAAGAAGGCTATGAAACTCTTGATGGCCTTGACAACGAGCTGAACTTTCAAGTTGATGGAAATGACAATGGAACAGAGGAACCTACAACATTTCAAGGAGATGCAAGGGGTAATACCTAAATTTTTAATACCTTTTTTGAGTTCACTTTGTTTATTTTTCCCATGTCAGTGATATGCTATTACTTAGGTATAGATATAGATTTGTACTTTTGCTTTATCGTTATCTTTTGAAACTATTAATTTTTAAAAAGACATTATTTTCTTTGAAGGTGGTGACCAATCTACTACTAAGAAGCAAGCAGCTAATGCAAAAAAGAGAGGAAGAAACAAATGTAAAGAGATTGCTAGACTAAAACCCAATAAGAAGCTACAAATACAGTTGAGCTGTACCTGCAAAAAACAACGGAGACTTGACCAGTTGAGCTACATCACAAAGATTGGTCCAGTTGAGCTGTACCTGCAAAAACAACGGAGACTCCGGGTGGTTGGAGCTCCGCCTCCGAAGATCAAGTTAGTAACTTGAAAGAGAATAAAGAGTACAAAAATTTAGGTGGGGATCTGTTTGAATTCTCTGATGAGAGAGAATGTAGGTGTAATAAATAATTCAATGTGTCCCCAAAATGGGGAAATATCTCCCTATTTATAGGGTCGTTGGAGAATGTGCCCCAATCTAGGTCACTTGACCTAGATTTTAGTGGGCTGCGCCGTTTTACGGCGCTCCTAGGGATTTAGGCCCTTGAAGGCCGCCATTTCAGAGGCTTATCTAAGGGGGCCACGTGTCAAGAGGATATTGGGCCACTTGGGCCCTCCTAAGCTCATCACGTGGCCTCCTCTCATTGGTCCACTTGTCTAGGGTATTTTTACCCTAAACATTTGCCCCTCATAGGGGTCACATGCATGTCACGTGGGGCCTATGACACGTGTCCACCTATCAGAGGTGAACAGTAACAACGGATAGTAAAATTCAAATTTCAAACGGGAATGCCCCCGTTTTCACCTTCTATAAATAGAAGTTTACCTACCCCTTTTTCTCTCACTTCATTTTCATTTGACTTTCTAAAGAGAAAGAGAGATTTTTAGAGAGAGATTCTCTGCCTCCGTCCGCGTCAAAGTTTTTCGGATTTCCGTGTGCTAACGTTGCAACACCCGGTTCACCATCTGTAGTTGTTTTCAGATTTATCAGAACTAAAGTAAGGTAACCGCCTGTACCATCTTTAGCTTTTCTCCTTTTCAACTTGTATATATTCTTTCTCCGCCTGTATACATAGTGTAGAAATAAAAATGAGTTCTCAATCCACACACTCGGCACTGCCTAGGACACTCAGCCGGTCCCCTGGAACGGCTGAGTCTAGAACAGGGGGTGCCTTTTTTGGACTGTGAGAATCGATGTGCTCATCTCAGAATTCCTCCCTCTCTATGTATGTGCAGGACACAATGGCCAGAATGAAACAGATGGCCAGAAGGTCTAGGAGCCGGCGCACTATGTCAGTGTCAGCCGATGAGGTTGTTCCGGATGGGGAACATGAGGATTTGGAGGAGAGCGGTTCTGAAGAGGCTCCCTCTACTTCCGGGAGCTCAGGCGTACGGGAGGAAGGAGGTGAGGAAGCCGCCACCTCTAATGGATCCGGCGGTGATGAGGTCGGTGAAGGGTCAAGGGCTGAATCTTGTGGCTCTGACCAGGATAACTTTGCGGCTGACTATCAGCAGCGGCCTTAAGTCGCTGACAACCCTAACCCTAAAAGGACTAGAAAGCTGCCGGGGACATTGCCCTGTTAAAGAGCGGCTTTAGGGCTTTCAAAGAGAAGCACCCCTTTGGAAAGGGGTGGGATATTATCGTCCTGCCTGCTGACGCAGTAATGGCATGGGACGATGACATAGATAATGCAGACCATTACATTGTCTACTACGAGGCGGTCATAGAAGCCGGCCTTCGGTTCCCCCTCTATACCGGGATTAGGAAAATCCTGAAGGGGTATGATCTAGGAGTTTGGCAGCTCACCCCCAACTTATGGGTGAACATTTTGAGTTACATCACCGCCTGCGAGCTCCAGAACATAAGTCCCAGCTTCTCCGCCTTCGCTCATATGCATTACTTGAGCAAGGCACCAGGCGGTCATGGGGCATGGTACACTCTTTCCACCTTGCCCCAGTATTTGATGAGTTTGGATAAGGTGTCCAAATGGTCTGGGTGGAAAGATAAGTTTTATTTGATTTCCTCTCCAACTCTGAGACACAACCGGACACTGCGCTGGTACTACACGGAACCGACTCTTCTGGGCAGGAAGTGCCCTCTCCCGGAGCTATCTAATAAGGCCCGGGAGCAAATAATGGAGCCGGGTTTATTTGAAACCACTACTGAGCCCATGGGGGATGGGACTCATATTATAGTTCCCAAAAATTGGATCCCCCACCCGGACTACTTCAAGGACGAATGCTTCTTGTCCGCCTGTGGGTTAAGTCTCATGTTCCCCAAGGGTAGATCCACTTGCATCCGGAGTATTTGTGATTTTATTCTTTCATTACAAACTTTCCGTAATTTCTTCTAACTTTTATTCTATTCATGCAGCCGACGCCTTGAAGATGGTTGATCCGGCCAAAACTCCGGCTAAGTCGGCGGCGCTGCTGCGCAAGGAGGCTGCTATTGCAAGGAAAGCAGCCATTAAAGCGAAAGAGTCCAAGAAGGGCGGGGTAAGACCGCCTGTCTTAGTATTAATATATGTATATATTTTTTACTAAGGCAGTTTGCCGGCTGGGTATACTTAACTTTTTTTTTATTATTTTTTATTTTGTAGGACTCTGTAAAACGCGTGCCACGATCCTTCTCCAAGCTTTTCAAAAGGCAAGGAGAAGATCTGGGACTCCGGCTGCGAAGGCCGCTAGAAAGGACCCTCCCCGGTCAACCTCTACTGCCCAAACCGGTCGTCCCACGACCAGTGGCAAATCCCCTGCTGCAATGAAAATTCTGAGCGAAGGCTCGGAGCGTTCGTAGCAGAAAGCGTCGGATGCCTCCACGACATCGAAGGGTGGCCCGCCACCTAATGTTGCAGCCGGTGCGGCAACAACCGGGGGGGAAGAGACTCCTACGCCCCATCCGAATACCCAAGGTAAGGGAAAGATTGAAATACCTTGGCCACTTCATGAGAGTCAAGACTAAGGTAGACCCCTCCGGGGGTTCAGTCAGCAGCCGACAACGGATGAATGCCAACTATGCTGCTTCCTTCTCACAAAGTAATTCTACTTTTGGTGCAGATCTTACATCCGACGAGCCGGATCTTGCTGGTTTCACAAAACGGATGGTGAGGACCCTCACCCGGTCAGAGAAGAATTCAATACCTTATCTGCAGGTAGTGGACTTCGACCGAATAATGGGCCAGTTGGCTGAGGTAAAGAATCCCACAACCCTGATATCTTTTCTTTATTTTAACTAAGTATATCATAATCCGGCTGTTCTTTTCCCGGGTAATGCTGAGAGTGGACGGACTCCGGGGCCCCTTTAGGCGGAAACAGGAAGAGGTAAATGACGTCAAACGGAGGGCCCTTGAAAACCTCAACTCTGTTGAATATGCTAATTATATGTGTGATTTAGAGATTAAAGCAATAGAGTTGAAACTGGAGGAGCTGATCCGGAGCTTGACGGCTGCAAACAATGAGGCCACTAGCCGGGCTAATGACCTTGAGCAAAAACTGAAGGATGCTCAATCTGAACTCAAGGCATTAGAAGATGCTGACAAAGAAAATACCAAACTCTAGGCAGATGTCTCCCGACTGGGGGTTGAGATTGTCACACTACGGATCAAGTAGTCGGACGAGATCGCTCAGGAGCAAAAGCGGCTGATGGAGGAAAATGAGCGGGACAATGCAGCCCGCCTGAAGATCACTTGGAGCCTCCTCTACCCAGATATAGACTTTGAAGTCTATAAACTTAGGTATGATTACGCCACTGAGGTGTATGATGCCCAAGTGCTGGGTTAGGCTCCTCCGCGTCGCTTCCAAGACTGGGCTGCCGAGCAAGGGTATGAAGTGTCGGACAATGAGGAGCCGGCGGAGGTAGAGCAAAACGAAGGTAATTAGCCTCAAGTAGCTGATAACCAATCTGAAGCCCTCCCAACCGGCCACGACCAGTCGGAACAGCAGCTTCCACCTCAGCCTTAGGCGAGCCTCCCCAAATTCAGCGGCAGTATGTCAATTTCTTTCTTTTCCGGCTTGTATGCCGAGTAATGTTGCATTTTTACCAAATGTGGAGTTGGGTAACAATCATTTTCTTTTGCTTCTTCTCCGGATGTTATTCCGGCTAACAATTATTCTGGCCTTTGTGCCCTTTTTATGAAGTATTCCGACTTAGTCGGTTATTTATATATATTTGTGTTTGTTTGAATTTTTCAATTTGACCTTTGCGTATATTTGCAATTCTTTAATATTTTGCCTAACTTAAAAAAGCATGCGGAAATTCGCAATCCGGGTGCTCTTGCCCCTGGACGGCTGTGTGGTTGGTTTCATTTCAAATTGATTGATTGGCTTAAAAACACTTGATACTTGGAGAAGTATGAGGTGTTTTTAGGCCAATCAATCACAATGGTGATTGCCCCAAACCAAGTGCACAGCCGGCCATTAGAACGGGTGCTTCGAGTCTCTTACCCAGACGGTAATATTTCGTCTAGGATTATCACATAGCCATTACACAAAATCTTTTGCCCCAATTGGGAGAGAGAGTGCAACTTTGGAACAAATAATCTAAGTGGGAACTTCTGCCGGCAACCGACTAATGCCTCGGGGTATCCGGTATTCGGTAACTTAACCGTTTCTCGCAGATTATTCTGGTCAGACAACTATGAGTTGACCAATTTGGTCGTTCAATTTTGCATAGGTGTTATCCCCCGTAATTTTAAATATTTTATAAATGAAAATTTATTTTATTTATAATATTTATTTGTTATTTTTCATAATTTAATTTCAAAAGTTTCAAATTATTAATCCGGGTCGAAAATTATTTGAACAAATTATTTTATGCACCTTTATTCTACAATTTATGTCCAATCACACAATCCTAACCCATTTGTTTACTTAATCGACCCATTATTTTTATGAGGCCCAATCTTCCTATTTACCCTACAATTCTCTCCTATAAATACCTCATGAATCCCCAAAAATTTCCCACACAAAAAGGTTAGTCTTATTTTCTTTCTCCTTAGTTTTATTAATTTGTATGATTATAATTATTGATTTATGGGTTTTGATTTTATTGTTTGAAATTAATTTAATTAGTATCAAGTTGTATTTTGATGATTAAACTTTATAATTTCAGATTTTATAAATGTCATAATTTTCAGATTTTGTAAATTTTATAACCTAGGGTTTTTAATTTTTGAAAATCATGATTTTAAGGTTTTTATGAACAATTGATTTAGGGCTTTTGTAGTAATGATGTTTTGAAATTTTGGTGATTATAACTAATGATTAGTTTAACTTAATTCCATATTAATTTGAACATGTAAATTCGTGTTTTAATTTTTTTAGATTTCCGTTCGTTAATATTAATCCCGTTTTAATCCCGATCAGGTTCTGAACTCATCCAATTTTTATGAAAAAGTAGTGTTTTTAATGTGGAAACAACGTTTTAAGAAAGAATCACTGCCTTTGGTAGTGTGCACCACCCTATCGTGGCCAAATTCAGCCTCTAAATATGATTTTCGGGCACTTTTTTATTTTAACAAAGTTTTTTTATACTTAAAATATTATCCTTGAGTTTGATTGATAAAATTAATTATGTTTAAAGTTAATTAAGCATAAATATATGTTTTTATTGAAGTTTTCAGTGGTGGAAATAATTTCTAAGTATTCTTTTTGATGTTATATAAAGAGGGTTTAATCACCCATTAAAAAGGGAGATTATTAGGGGTTTTAAAATAATTTTCAGATTTTTATTAAACTTTAAACTTGCTGTAATTTCATGTATAAGAGTGTATTTTAAGGTTTTTATGAAGAAAATTCAAAGAACTATATATAAGCCTTTAATTTTAACTAAAGGGAAGGTTTTAAAGTGTTGTTTGATTTGGATTTTGAAGGTTTTAAAGTAAGTTAGTATTGATGTAAATTTGATTGATTGGGTATTGATTGAGATGTTATTGTTTGGTTTAGGAGAGGAGTTTATTGAAGGTGATTTCTAGTTAGTAAAGTGGCATACCAATTCGTTTGCTCAAGGTACATACAAGTTACAAAACCTTTCTTGTAGGTGCATGTTTAAGGATGGATCGAGAACTTAGTATCATGTATAAGGATGACTGAGTTAGATTGTTTAGTTATACATTATGAATTTCATATGATGTGCACTATTTTATATTGCAAGTATTATTTGTGCTCTAATTATGCAAGGTGCGCTTAGAGGCAAAGGTATGTGATTAGTGTAAAGATTAATTTATTACTTATTCATGATTATGCAAATAGGATGAGTAAAGGAAGAATTCAAGTCTTATATGACGAGGTTATGGTTTTGGGGTGCCTTATGCACTCAAGGTGTTTATACACCGAGGTAGTAAAGGAATAAATAATAAATGTTGTTTGTCACTAATAAATCCAGAATTGAAATTGGAAACTTGCCTTGTTTGATCGAATTGTGTTTGGAGTATTTGTATTGTTATGCATATGAGTCATCACTAAGTCTAAACCTGTAAATCACGTAAAGTGCAAGATGGATGAGCAATAAAACTTTGGATTGGTGCACATCTGGAGTAATGACAATCAGGGGGTTGGGGTACATGGGGTATTAGCTGTGTACTTTTATCGAGGCCGTCTGATCTACGAGTCTCCTATTTCAAATATTTTTTTAAAAACTAGGAGTTAGGTGAGATCTCATACTAACTACAGTCACGGAGTCGCGCCCATGGTCGTTGGATGTTTATTGATGTTTCCGAAATGAGGCATGGGGTGTTTCTTTTATTGATGTTCCAAATGGGACATGGGTTGGACAACCTTGTCTATTGCTAAATCCAATGAAATAAATAAATAAGTTTGTTAATATCAACTAGTGAGGTCTTAATAAATTTGATAATTGAGCCATGTGTTGAGTCTGTATTTAATGATGCTTATGCTTGATTATTAGTAGCATGTTAGGTATTTCTTAATTTGTTTCGCAGCTTGTATGTATTCAGCTTTACTGATTGCGTGCTTTTGTGTGTGCCTTTCTTTGGTCATGGCCTTCGCCTTTCAATGACCATGTGGCGATCCAATTTTTACACTTGTAATATTGGGGAGCAGATTAACCACAGGTTCTTACATACGCAGCATTCGCATCAGGGTTGTGGGATTTTGAGTAGAGAGTTGGTTATTATTCATAGTTTATTTCTTTTCATAAGTTTGAATTTATTTAAACTCTGGTTTTATTTATTTACTAATTTTGTTGGGTTTTGAATAAGGGCCTTAATGGTTCCAGCTTGTATCATTTAATTTGGTTTTGGTTATTGGTTTTGAAACTGATTTATAACTGAGTTTGTTTTTCCGCTGCTATTTTCTGATAAAGCCTTAACGTTTGAACACGTGGCGGTAGCACGCCAGTAACTCTCTTGGATTTTGTTCAGGGTATTTATAGGTTTTAAGAGAGAATTATTGGGGTGTTACAAAAGGTACGTAGAACTGACGAAGAGTCTGTTCTCTGCGACGATTGCATCCGGAGGGGTGTTGCTGGACGCCATTGTCCATGTTGGGACAGGCGATTTTATAAAATAAACAACCATCCAACCATTTGGCCTTTGGTCTTGTTTGAGACCGGTTGTATAGCCACTAAGAGTTTTTGTACTTAGTTTTTTCAAGCTGGCCATTGGCCACGCGATATCATATTTACACTAAATGTCAATTTAGTTGGGTAAGCAATTTGTCCGTCTGGGTATTACCTAGGCGGAAGGGTAAGTATAACATTAAATTACACAAAGTATCAAACTTAGTTGATTAAACTAGTAATCCGTCTGAGTATTACCTAGACGGATAAATAATTATATCATTGAATCTACACTAAGTGTCAAGCTTAGACAGTTAAACATAAGTTCCGTCTGAGGATAACCCAGGCGGATAAGTAATTATAAGGATAGAAAAACAATTTTGCAAACAAAGCCTGATTTCTCATTGATTGACTCACTGTTTACAAAAAATTTACATTTCTCAGAAGTAGTACTTTTTTAAGTTATCTACATTCCAAGTTCTAGGTAGACGCCGACCGTCTAGAGTTTCCAGACGGTAAGTGCCATCCCTGACTTCTTCATAAATCCGGTAGGGGCCTTCCCAATTAGGAGTTAGCTTTCCAGCTTCATTGGCCCTACCGGTTGCCTCCATTTTACGTAACACAAAGTCGTTAACTTTTAAAGGACGCTTGCGCACTTTCTTGTTGTAGGCTCTTGTCATTCTCATACGGTATATCTCATGGCGCAGGGCAGCATTGCCCCTGCGTTCCGGGAGGGAGTCCAACGCTAGCCACATGGCCTCCCAGTTTGCCTCTTCATCATAAAGCATGACTCTGAGAGTCGGCTCATAATGTTCAATGGGCAAGACGGCTTCAGCACCGTATACCATAAGAAATGGGGTTTCACCGGTTGCCCCTTTGACAGTAGTCCGGATGGCCCATAGGACATGCATTAGCTCTTCTGCCCATAAGCCACCGACTCTTTCAATTTTCTTTTTTATGCCGTCTGAGATGAGTTTGTTGAAAGCTTTAACTTGGCCATTTGCTTGGGGTCGGACGACTGATTCAAAACAATGTGAGATACTCTGATCTCCCAACCAAGTCTTAAGATGAGGTATTTCAAACTGAGGGCCATTATCAAACACCATAGACATAGGTACCCCGAATCGGGTGATGATGTTCTTCCAAATGAAAGAGATGACATCCTTTGTCTTGATGTTCTTGACCGGCTCAGCTTCTACCCATTTGGTGAAATAATCCACAGCCACTAAAATGTAGCGCTTTCCGCCTGGAGCAGGCGTATAGGGATCCAGGATATCCATGCCCCATTTAGCAAACAGGACTGGGCTGTGGATTGCCGTCAGATTAGTAGTCGGGCGGTGAATAAGCTTGCCAAACCTCTGGCATTTGTCACATCTCTTCACCAACACTTTAGCGTCTGCTTCAAGAGTGGGCCAAAAGTAATGTCGCCTGGCTCTGACGGCTAGGGACCTGCCGCCTATATGAGAGGCACAATATCCAGCACGCAATTCTTCAAGAACTTCTTTCCCCTTTTCTGGTGTAACACACTTCAATAGAGTTTTAAGGAAACCCGCCTTGAAGAGCTCTTTGTTTCTCAACTCGAAGTTTGCTGCTCACTTTTTCATGACGGCTGCTTCCTATGGTGAATCAGGAAGTATGCTGTCTGCTAAATATGCCCGGATGCCATCCATCCAGGTAGAGCTTCGGTCCAGGATTCCAATGGGCTCTTCATATATACTTCTCTTTTCAAGAACTTCCCAAAAGACTGACCGAGGCGTATCACAGCAGGCGGACGAGGCCAATTTGGACATCGCATCCGCCTGGTTGTTATCTGACCTTAGCACTTGACTCAGACGGAATTCCTCAAGTGCCCCGGCCTCTTCTTTGACTGCCTGAAGGTATTTTGATCATAGCCGGATGAGTTGCCTCATATTTTCCCTCATAATATCTAACGACCAACTGTGAATCAGAGTAGGCATCAATTTTAGTTGCCCTTGCTGCCTTACACATGCGAATTTCGGCTAGTAGGGCTTCAAATTCCGTCTCGTTATTTGAGGCTTGAAACTTAAAGCGCAGTGCATATTCAAATATGTCCCCCTTAGGGGACTCATATATGATTCCTACACCGCAGCCGTTCTTCATCGAGCTCCCGTTTACATACACTTTCCACACCTGATCCATATTATCTGGTTGAACCGGTCGTGTCATTTCAACAATGAAGTCGGCAAACGCCTGACCTTTCACTGCCTTTCTAGGTTCAAAAGTGATTTCAAGACTTTGCATTTCAATAACCCATTTCAGCATTCTGCTGGATGATTCAAAGGTAGACATTGGCCGCTTAAGGGGCTGATCGGTGTAAATTACCACCGGATGGGCCAGAAAATACGGCTTCAATTTCTTGAAGGCCATATACAGGGTAAGGCCAAATTTTCAACCATGGGATACCGGAGCTCAGCATTTTCTGAACATGGCTAATGAAATAGACCGGGAGCTGAATGCCGTCTCTCTCAGCAACGAGAACAGCACTGAGAGCATGATCCGAGATGGCTAGGTACATATAAAACGATTCTTTGGCCAGAGGGATAACAAGCCTTGGCAAAGAGTGCAAGTGCTCTTTTAGCTTTTGGAAGTGTAGACACCAAAAAATGTCTCCCCAAAACCAAACCCGATGATGAACAACCTTTCACCGCCACTATTGGTCGGGTTCAGTATTTAATCCCGAGAGTGCTTAAAAAATTGTATTTGATTAAATTTGTATTTTTGAACAGTCCATGGATTAGTCTTGATGTTTGGTAAAAGCATAGTTTTAATTTCAGCCCAAATTTATTATTTAATTTTAGCCCAAACCTATTATTTATTTTATTTAATTATTTTCTTATTTTAGCCCAAATACTAATAAATCAGAAAAAGGCCCGAAATTATCAATCGGCACTTAAAATGCTGAACGAAATTAGGGTTAAAAATGTATTTAGACGGAAAAGCGGGCTAGGAATTCCCGCGCCACGGCAGGTACCCACCGTGTCACGGGAATCATTCCCGTCTGACGGTGGGATTTCCCGTGACACGGGAATTTCCGTGTCTTTTCTGTGTAAACCCTTAACGCGTTTTCTTCCCCGTTTACTAAAAATTTCCCGCGTCACACTAAAAATGCACCGTGTCACGGAAATGTTTCCCGTCTGACGGTGGGATTTCCAGTGTCACGGTACAATTTGCCGTGTCGCGGTTACTTTTTTAGGGTTTTTATCATTTTAGGGTTCTGTGTGCTCTCTCAGCACATTTTCTCTATAAATACCCCCTCATTTCTGATGTACGGGGCACCAATTAATTATCTATTTTACTCTCTTCTATGCTTGAGCCTAAACACTAGCCTACCCTTCTTATTTCGAAATTCCTTCTTCAAGTACTCCAAGGAGTACATACTTTACTCGTGGTTTTGTCCTTAAGCCAAGGCGTGAAAGGTAGAACTTTTTGAGGGTTTGGCCCCAAATCAACTCTACTTTATTTAATTTAATTTAATTATTCTTTTATTATTCCTTGAAGTTACTAACTCGTTTATTATTTTGTAGTTGCAAACAAACAGAATCAAAGTAAGAATTATGTTCCTTTTATTTCTATTATTTTTCTAACGATTTTATATTGTTGGATTTATTGTTGAATTGCTTCCAATGTTGATGTTTTTCTATTATATTTTTATGATCACCATATTGCACATTTAAAGGGAATATGTATTTGAAAATCACGCCTAATAAGATAATTTGGACAACCGGTTTAGGTTCCTTTTTAATCTTGTTGTTAAATGAAGTGATCACCAATATTTTAGAATTATATGTTGCATTAATATTAAACCAATTTAGCATAATAATAGTTTGGAGCGAATTGAATATTTTTGTTTGTATGCCTTTGAGATCGCAGAAATTATTTTTCACTATAAGAATCGAGTAGAGGCCAATACGGGCGAATGTGACTCCATGACTCAATTTGTACCATCATCCCTGATCCTCCTTTCGTGGTTCCGAACCATATGGAGTTAGTAATCTCATGGATTATGAATGGGGTGTAACCTTCACGGGTCAATCGTTGTTGCCTATCGTTGTCCCTTATCGTGGTTGCCTTTTTATGATCCGTGAACGCTTTACAAATTCCTTAAAAACTTGTTGGCGGCTCCCTACTTTCCTTGTCCTTAATTGTATATGTCAATTCCCACTTCCTATGAGTGTCAAGCATATTCACACATGCTTTTAACGTAGGCGCACTTCGAGCGACGCCTACAATTTGGCGACTCCACTGGGGAGGATTCTTGGTTATTTATCGATTTGAGTGATCGGCATTTGATTGAGATGAGTGGATGAGACTTAAAAGATTCTTGAAAATATTCCTGTAATTTAATTGGAATTGTCACATATGCATGTGCATTTTAGCTTACCTATTTTGCCACAATAGTACATGTTCTACGTATGTGGCTAGCCCGGGGGATTTATGCTCTATCAACCCGAAAACGCTCATGGCAATAAGGGTTCAACCGAGTTTTTAACCACCCAAACCATGGAGTCGAGTTCGATTTCATCACGAATTCGCGGAGCCGCCCGTTGGCATACACCCTTAAGGGAGGCTGCCTTGCTAACGCATCCAAACTCTTAACCATGGTACCCTTTGACACCCAAAAGTTTGACCATAGTCGAACATAGAACTTGACTTTAGGTTGCGAACTTCATTGCATCATGCGTGACAATATGCTTATATGTGCATTTTTTTATTGACTTTTTTTTTTTATCAAACCCTTTTTATTTTTTTTTAGAGTCAAGTCACAGATTTTTTTTTAAATTTGAGTTAACTCGGATTTTTATTCCCGTATACTGCACAGGAGTCAACTTGTTTTGGTCATATCCGGAGTTCTAGAAAGAGTTATGTGTCGTGCTACCTATGGATCTGTAGCCCCGAGTTTTATCTTTGATATAGAGTTGGTTTCGTCCAAATCAGAGTCACAGATCAAAAGTTATAACCGATATACTACAGCCTGTCCAGTTTAGATGTCTTTTTAGCGTTATTTTTTTTTTATTTTTTATTTTTATTTTTTTAAAAAATCGTGTCAAGCTAGTCTTACCAGGTCCTTTAATCTGTGTCAACTTGTATAACATAGGATTATATATTTTTTATTTTTATTTTATTTTTTTTATACCCATGAGTCTTAACTCTTCTAGAATTCTAGTCCTCTTCCTAGTTTCTTGTGATTGATTTTTTGTGCTAACCTTAACATGTGTTCTTTGTCTTTGATTGTGGTTGATCTTATGACTAACGATTGCCAATGGACCGTTTTCACCTAGTAAATAGCATAAACATTAAAATTGAACAAAATTAATCAAGGTAGTTTGTCTTTTAGTCTTCCATGCTATTTGGTCATTGGGTCTTTTGTTTTTCACAACGTCCTCATGTCTAGCCATGCGATCATACCACGAGTCTTAATAAACTCACCTAATCACACATGTTGAGTCGTTGCACACACTTTGTCTTCGAGTAATGCACTATATTGTTTATGATCGTATACTAGGACCATGCATGCATCGCTTTCCGTCGTAATAGGAATGAGTATTTCCCATCAATTTTCAAAATTGTTTCATGCACTCTTCCTTTTCAATCCGAGTATTGAGTGAATGCATTAAGTGAGTTCTTCCTTACATAGTACTTGAGTCTATACTTGAGTCTAAAATCACTAAGCAATAGTTGGAAGAATAAGGGGAACGTCACTCCTTCCTTCTTTCCTTCCAATCAAAGCATCAACAACAAGAAACTATTTTACTCAGCAGGCGGCAAGAAGTAACTCATAAACAACCATGAAAACAAAGCACGATGCAAGCTTCTCACCAAGAATTCATGTTTTCTTCTTCTTTTGTTTCAAACTCTCTCCCCTAATAAGTCTGGCATAGGTTCTCCTTATCCTTATGTCTATATGCCACGTTCCATCAATGAGCATTTCTTTCCTTTGCATTCGATCATGTCATGCGGAAAAAAAGAAAAAAAAAATAATAAAAAAATATAAAATTGTCGAACTGAACACAAGGTATACCAATGATCCGAGGAACCTTTGCAACCCATTCATTCTCCATTAACCATTCAATCACATATTCATTTCTTCATCAATCATTTTGAGCCTCGTCTAACGTTTGGCCTTCATTTCTTCACTTAACCCTGGGATGGGAAGGTGTGTAATTTATAAGCAAGTTCCAAAAAAAATGTAAAAAAAAAAAAAAATCTAAAGGCAAGTGTTCCAATGTCTTCGATATGAACACGTCTCAAATTGCGTCTCTCATCGAGTGCTTGGTACCGTGCCTGAGAAACATGAATGCTAAGTGAGTGATGGACCGCATGATCTGAGATTGCCTACATTGATATATATATAAAAAAAATTTAAAAAAAGAAAAGAAATTCAAATAAAAAAATATAAGAAAATAAACTTGCAAAATTCAAAATTTTCAAATTCACAATTACATATCCTGGGGATTCTCTCGGGTCTTGAGCCTTGTACCCTTTTCTTCTTTAAACCATCAACTTAACCATATTACAACCCTTGTAAGACCTCTTTGAGGTGTACATACACTTGTGCAAAGTTCGGTTAGAGCTACGTTTGGCCTGATTCCTAACGGATACGTAGGCAACCTCACATCGAGGTGCGGCCACATTCATATGCTTGATTGAGTCAAAGAATATCCAATGCTTAATCCTATGACCCTGTCCATCTAGAGCTAGACTTGGGGGCTTGATCCCACATCATTTAGCCTACCCAGCCTAAAGAGTCACCATTTTGACTCTTCTCACATAAATTTCCATCACCATAGCCTTTGCAGCCTACCTTAGTATCACATTCACACACTTCACTCACACATCCATATCCATATCTATATGATCTTTCCCTTTAAGAACCCTTTTTCATGAAATCTTGTTTCAACACTGTGCATGCTTCATCATCTTTTAAGACAACATTCATTAGAAGAAACATTGTATACTTGCTTAGCTTCTTGACCTAAGCAAAATTCATTGTTTCATGCATCGTATATCGTGCTTAGCTCCTTGACCTAAGCAACATTCATTATGTAATACTCAATAATCACTTCATCTATATACGTGCTTAGCTTCCAGACCTAAGTGACATTCAAGATTGTTTCTTTACACCATATATGATGCTTAGCTCCATGACCTAAGTTCAATTCATTCATCTATCGTGTCACATGATGTAATTGTCCTTAGCCTCCTGGCTTAAGAACAAGCCTCATGCATATATTATTTTCAAGACAAGCAATTCAATCCATACGATTCATTTCGTCTTGCTCAAGGAGGAAGTTTAAAACTTCTTCCCTTTTTCATTATTTTCTTTTGGGGAAGTTCAAAAACTTTTTCAAAATTTTTATTGAGGGAAGTTCAAAAACAAAACTTCATTTTTCATGTCTTTCTTTTTCGAGAGAAAGTCGGTACCCTCCACTCATGACAAAAATTGATGGAAATTTTTTGCTTTTGCATATTCGTTTGCTTGTGTCTGCACACACACATATACACACACACACTCACAAGTCATACACATGTCATGTAACATCAATTCAAACTTGGTCAAGTCAGTGGTCAAGTCAATCACAATATATACAAGTCCATTGGCAAATTTATTTTTGCAGGTCTCATCTACATCCCACGTTCGGGGACAAGCGAACAAACTACAACCCACGCCCGGGGATAAGCGGACTATTTATGGCCCACGTTCGGGGACAAGCGGACCATCTACCGCCCACGTCTGGGGACAAGCGGACCATCTACCGCCCACGTCCGAGGACAAGCGGACCATCTACAGCCCACGTCCGGGGACAATCGGACCATCTACAGCCCACGTCCGGGGACAAGCGGACCATCTACAACCCATGTTCGGGGACAAGCAAACCATTTACAACCCACGTTCGGGGACAAGCGAACCAACTACAGCCCACGTCCGGGGACAAGTGGACCAACTACAACCCACGTTCGGGGATAATCGAACCACCATCATTTCATGGCGCAAGGTTCTCGATACACAGAGACTTGCAATCTCATCATCTGTCGACTTTCCTCAAGCATGGAAAGTATTATCCGGTGGATTTCTTCAAGCATAGAAAACCGCCAAGTCGGCTTTCCTCAAGCATGGAAAGCGTTATCGGTGGATTTTTCTTCAAGTATAGAAAACCGCCAAGTCGGCTTTCCTCAAGCATGGAAAGCGTTATCGGTGGATTTTTCTTCAAGTATAGAAAACAGCCAAGTTGGCTTTCCTCAAGCATGGAAGGCATTATCGGTGGAATTCTTTAAGCATAGAATGACACAAAATTCATACGTCGACTTTTCTCAGGCATGGAAAGTATCATGCGGTAGGTTTCTTCAGGCTTAGAAAACTACCAAACTCCTCAGTGGGCTTTCCTCAGGTATGGAAAACGTTTTAACGAACGTTATCCGGTGGTTTCCCTTAAGCATAGGAAGCTGCCAAACTCATTTGTCACCGATACACTGGTGCCAGATACGTATTCTATCCTTTTAATCTTTATCTGTGGAATTAACATTTTTTTGCAGGTATCGGCGTATACAGAATGATTTAGGATCGCAGAACGTCTTAAATCATTCTCCGTCCCTATCGACTACTTTGACTATCGTTTTCAAAAACTGACGTTCTACAAACTTAGTCAAAGTGGGGGCTTCTGTAGACACCTAAAAATGTCTCCCCAAAAACCAAACCCGATGATGAACAACCTTTCACCGCCATTATTGGTCGGGTTGAGTATTTAATCTTGGAGTGCTTAAATCCATATTTCCATTTCATAAACCAACCCAATTTCTAGCCCATTTCCCCAAACCATAACTTATTTTCCACTTTTCGTTCCTTTAAACCCAAAATAATTCATTTCGTGTCCTTTAAAATCATTCATTTCGTGTCCTTTTTATAAAAACATTTAATCTAGTTTATTTTGGTCCATAATCTGGGCCCAATGATTGAATAGTTGGATGGTCTTTAAAATATCTTTCCAACAATATATTATAACCCCAAATCCGAGTTATAACGAATAAGTTATGGCCAAAATATTAAACTGAGCCCAAACCGAACCTAAGCCCACCTTACCTACGACCCAATGATCATGTGGAGGGTCCAAATTATTTAATCCCATTCTTAAAATAATTAGGATTAATTAGAAGCTTCTATAAGTTTCTAAAAGATCTTAATTATCCGTTTTGAAATGATAAGATTAAATAGTTTGAAATTGAATAAAACTTTTTTTTTGAAAATCCTAATTCTATTCGAATTGAAAGACGTTCTAAGATAGACAGATATTATTTTCGTGCCTCATATTTTTTATCCAATTTTATATGGTTGGATAGCCCTTGAAATTATCTTTCCAATGATATATTATAATATCAATTCCGAGCTATAACGGAAAAGATATGAATTAAATATCAAACTCTATCCAAAACTGACACCGTCTCACTATTTCGGCCATATCTTTTGTTTTACAAATATTTTAATCTGATTCTAATTGGGTTAGAAATTAGACTTCAATATATTTCCAATTATATCTTATTCAACTTATTCCAATTTTTGGATCAAAAGATATGATAAAAACAAAACCGCAAAAACTGTCTATCGCAAGAGTTTTAATCCGATTCGAACTCGATCTTTTCTTGATTCTTCGACCCTTCTTTTTTCTCTATAAATAGAGGTAATATCACCCCTTTTTCAATCATCAACAATCTTGATCACAAGTTTATTCTCTTCTCCCTCTTTAGCCTAAACACTAGCCTCCCTATTCTTTTATAACACTTCCCTTAAGCACTCCAAGGAGTCCATACTTGACCCGAGGTTCCGTCCTTAAACCAAGGCGTTAAAAGGTATAATTAACTGAGGATTTGGACCAAATAAAATCTATATTTATTTAATTTAATTTTCAATTTGCTTTATATTTTTTATTGAAGTTACTAACAGTTTATTCATGATGTAGCAATTTAAAGGAACGCGCAGAATGTGAGTAATTAATTAATTTAATTACTCTTATTTTATTTTAATATTGCTAGTATCATGATTGGGTTATTTTATATTTGATTTGACTAACAATTTATTGTTAAATTGCTTCCAATATTAATGTTTATTATATTATTTATTGATCGCCATATTGCATGTTAAAGGGAATATGTAATTGAAAATCACGACTAATAAGATAATTTGGACAACCGGTTTAGGATCCTTTTTAATCTTTGTTTAATCAAGTGATCACTAATATTTTAGAATTATGTGTTGCATTAATATTCAACCAATTTAGCTTAATAATAGTTTAGAGCAAATTGAATATTCTGTTTGTATGCCTTTGAGATCGCAGAATCATTTTTCACTATAAGAATCGAGTAGAGGCCAATACGGGCGAATGTGACTCCATGACTCACTTCGTACCATCATCCCCGATCCTTCTTTCGTGGTTCTGAACCATATGGAGTTAGTAATCTCATGGATTATGAATAGGGTGTAACCTTCACGGGTCAATTGTTGTTGCCTTTCGTTGTCCCTTTATCGTGGTTGTCTTTTATGATCCGTGAACGGTTTACAAGTTCCTTAAAAACTTGTTGGCGGCTCCCTGCTTTCCTTGTCCCTAATTTTATATTTCAATTCCCGCTTCCTATGAGTGCCAAGCATATTCACAACATGCTCTAACGTAGGCGCACTTTGAGAGACGCCTACAGGAAGGCCGCCTCAGCAT